>NC_056745.1:744891756-745191756 GCF_019279795.1 Protopterus annectens
AAACACAATCATGCCACCAACCACACACCATCCACATGGAAGATGGCCACTGTCATCCCTCTACACAGAAATGAATGGTGTGTAGTGGATTATGTCACTAAGTGTCCAACACTGGGAGAACTGGACAGGTCAGGGCCAGAAGTGTAATGCAAGATGTACAAGCCATGATAGCTTACAGTGTTATGGTATAGTCTGGATTATTTGCAGGTAATACCCAATGTTGATGTGCATGTGGACAACTGTATGAAGTCCCCTGGCCTTTTTTCCTGTTTATGTCTTCCAGGTACAATGTTCCAGTAATGTCTGCCTGCATACACACCCCTGGAAAATTATGCTATAATCCAGTTCCTCATAGTCCATCATGCCATTCTCTTTGGCCACAGGGCCCAAGATCTGCAGGACAGGACCGACCTGTGGAACGAGCTCATCCACAGGGTAAACTATGTTGGCCTGCACAACTGCAATTATGAGCAGGTGCGGCATTGCTGCATGGATCTGATCTGCCATGCCCGTCAGTGTGCCACTGCAGTTAGGAGGGACCAGCTAGCTACAGGTGGGGGTCATGCCATCCAGCCCCCACTGACACATGCTGAAGAACTCCTCACCAGCCTTGGGGCTCCCGCCTGCCAGCCAAGCCAGCAAGCTGAAAACAGCATTGTGGAGGTGGTGCCACCCACAGAATGGATGAGGAGCGTGCAGGTAAGGCCCCAGGGCACATTAGTAGACCACTGTTGCTTATCCATTTTCATCTGTAAAGTATCAACATGCATGTCAGATAAGATAGTCTGTTGCTGCAGTGTAGTAATGAACAGATGTGCATAATCTCTAGTATTGTGGGTTTGTACTGTTGATATGCTGCAATGCTGCTCCCACCCTGTACCAATGCCACAGGTGTGGCTTCTGACATTACATCTTTCACACAACTATTTAGGTCCCTCTGGTATACAACTGGGGCAGCAGCCTGCAGCTGGTGAGTATGGAGTTGTTTTGCTCAGGTTTGCCAATACACCGGCCATGTTATGGCCATGCTATTTGCCATGCACACCTGTAACACACCTACCCATAATGCACACTGTACATGTTCACTTATTGTTGTTGTTAACTGCACTGCATCACAGTGGTCACCATGGTGGCATACCTGAAGGGTATGTAAGAGTTCTGCAGTATACCTAACAACTTATCAGTGCAAGTAGTATGGACAGAGATGAACATAATGATGGGACAAATGGCCTACAGTAGGGACATGTCTGAAACATTACCCTTATACAGTGGCTACAACAGTGTATACACCACTATTACAATGACAACTGTTCATTATCTAAACAACGGCAAATCACAGTACCACATTCCACACCTTTTACAACCTGTAATGTGATCCTAACATGAGCAATGAATGTGTAATATGGAAATCTATGTTAGGACAACAAATATGGGGAATGCATGCCTTATACACTGGAAGCATATGTGTGCACACACTCCAAATAACATATTGTGGAAGCAGCTTGTGAGGTACTGACAGCATTCACTCTTCTTGAGTACACACCTTCCATCAAGTACAGGGCCTCAATGTCACATCGAGTAATGGTCTGCTGTCCAAGGAGTATGTCCATGACAAATGCCCACTCACATGCAACAAAGGCAGCCATGGCTTGCACACATCTTGCAAACCATGAAATGGATCCCATATCCGAAAGGTAGCACTCAGGAATGGGAAAAGTAGCCTTACCTCACCATTGCAAATACCATGGCAAACAGTGCAAACAGCCATGTATGTGTGTATGAAGTATGGGACAACATTAATGTAGAAAGTAAACAGATGCCCATCCAAAACAGATGACAACACATGTTGCAAACTGGTCATGGAGGCTGCCCAGAAACATGCAGCAACACTGAGGGACTTGCAGGAATGTCTAGCAAGTACTGCCTGTGCAGTACTGTGTCGACAATCACCTGGAATCTGCATAAGTGTGGCCTATGGGTTAGGGCAATCAGACGGAAAATTTGTTCCACAGACAACATATTCCAGAGCTCTCTACAGATAGCATATGCATAACATCAAGTCTCCCAAAGGCATGTGTTGCAGTGTGTGTAATGGTGTCATAACACCAACAGCAGCAACAACAGAGAAAAAAACTGGCTTGACACCGCTATATGAATAAAATGTTTTTATATAAGTAGCAAAAACGATACAGTAACTACACAATAGTAAGCGCTTTCGGGTTCACCAACCCTTCATCAGACAATAAAACACAAACAATTTCTCATTTAAAAAGAAGCTTTAACCAATCAAACATTAGTATTTTACCCGCCTATTTTGTAGTGCAGGTTTTAAAGGTATCCTGTCATTTAATCCTGGATATCTATGTGAAGTGAGTGTAATAATCCATTTAGACTCTAGAGATTCAGTGAGTAACTTAATGTCGCCCCCCCCTAGCCCCCAGCCAAGCATTAACAATAGCTTTAAACTTGAAAATGTGAGTTGGATTCTTCTCCACATGTTTGAATAGAGCATTCTGTTCTACTTTGTTCCTAATGCAAGTAAGATGTTGCAAAATTCTAACTTTCAACATTTTAGTTGTCATCCCTACATAATAAGACGTGCATTTTTGACACTCAGCAATATATACAACATGTGATGTCCTACATGTTGCTTTAGCTTTGAAATTAAACATTCTCCCATCTACTGGATGTATAAAGGTGGGGTCCTTATTAATGCTTGAGCAGGCTTTACAGTTGCCACATGGTAACGTTCCTGTCTTACTTAACCCTATATCATATCCAGGCAAGCTCTTTTCTTTGCATAATAAATCCTTGAGGTTAGTATTTCGTCTATATCCAAACCTAGGTGTATGCCCTACAATCTCACTGAGCTTATCCTCTGTTCTTAGTATATTCCAATTTCTTCGAACAATGGTTTGAATATCAGTGATGTTGCTACTATATGTGAAATACATTCTTGGTCCATCATGCTTACTTGATCTGGACCTAGAGCATTTTGCAATTGGATTGTTTGATAGCCAAGGCTTGTACTCCTTGGTCCTCATTTGTGCACTATAGCCTATTTTTGTCTGTAACAAGTTATCATCATACCCCCTATTTCTGAAACAAGTCGTTAATTTTTCCACTTCGGCCATATAACCTTCTTCTTCCATGCATAATCTGGATGCCCTACAAAGCTGTCCTTGTACTATATTTGGAAAAACATGCCGGGGATGCATGCTGTCAAAGGGTAATAAATGGTTAGTCCAACATTCTTTTCTGTACAAAGTAGATGAATATCCCTCTGGGCCCTGGGTAATCCTTGTATCTAGGAGATCTATGCTATTTCTGGAGTGTATCATAGTGAATTTGAAGAACGATGTCGTAGTGTGTAAATAATCTACAAAACTGCTTAGCTCACTCTCATCTCCCCTCCAAAACAGAAAGACATCGTCCACAAATCTAGCATAAGCTCCCACATACTTTTTCCAATTAACATTGTTGATGATAGTCTCAACCTCCCAGTAATGTAGAACCAGATTTGCATAAGTGTTGGCACAGGGGGTACCCATGGCAACCCCCTGTGCCTGTCTGTAAATCTGCTGTTCACCTACAAAAACATTATTCTCCAAGACTAGGGACAGAAGCGTACAAATTAAAGTGACCTTGTGTTCCTCCTCTCCCATTTTGCTTAGAAGATGTCTAATGGCTTGTAGGCCATAACTGTTACCTATAACAGTAAAAAGGCTTTGTACATCCAAGGTGACCATGACACTATTCCCTTCAAAACCTTCCAACTGATAAGCCTTAACTATCTCCAAAAATGAAACCTAGAGGCAGTATTCATAAAGATACATGTGGTGCACAAGCAACACCTCACTCCACCTCAGGGACACCATCCCCATTTTTACCTTGCTGGTTCCAGTGTACACTTTTAGGTTTGCTGTTCATTAGCAGGATCTAGGCTGGTAGACATGGCATTTGGAATTTGGAACACTGCAAAATAACACTCATGTGTGGCCCATATTTGTCAAGCATCTGCAATAAGGCTGAGGATGGGGAAGAGTGTCATCCTGAAACACAACAGTGAACTGAAGCATACATCCAAAGCTCACTAAGAATGGCTGTATCTGAACACAGTAAAGGTCATGAATTGTGTCAGACATAACCCTGACTGCACAGCAATAGTGAAGCCACTGTGTGACCTCCAAGGGCTGTACACATGAGCTGACTTTGCAATCCGGCAGAGTTGGGGGACATTTGTAGGGTGGAGTAACCAAATAATGGCAAGTGAAGATGGGCCATGCTAGTATACCCCTTCCAGGAATAGCGACTGCTGTAGTTCACTTAACAGGTACTGCAACAAACCATTGTGTTAAGGGTGTGCACACTTATGCAACCCACATATTGTATGCATCTCATTCAGTATCTGCACAACTAACACATTTGTTTGATACTGCATTGGATTGCACATGTCATATGTCACATATCAGGTGTGTGTAATGTTAACATATGCAGTATTGTGGCCCCATTGGCTGGCATACCAACAAAGGTGTGTACACTCCTCATATCCACATTAAACTTTGAAAGTTGTCAGTGTAATCCGATTTTATTGCTCATGCATGCACTACTGATGAAGAGATCTGCAAATCAGAGGTCATGCATTAACTATTGACATCAGTCCTCATATCACCCCAGGTATGTGTCAGACAAACACATAGGGGCTGTGAGCAACAGAGCAAACATAACTGCCACACATATACACATTCATCAATGGTGTGTACACTCATGAGGTATGGTGCACAGTACACAGTACATGCCAGTGTGCTGTACAGGTGCATAGCAATACTGTGTACATGAGTGCAGTGTGTTCCAGGGGAAGGGGCATCACTTACTAACACAACTCATGCATCACAGAGATGTATAATGTTGGTAACAAGGATTGAGTATGGCTGCAGTGCATGCTGTTGAGTGCCATTTGTCATGCATGTTGACTGTTTGGTAATGAGACGTCTGTGTAATATCTTTGTGCCACATCACCTGTAAGTGTGTGTGTGTGTGTGTGTGTGTGTGTGTGTGTGTGTGTGTGTGTGTGTGTGTGTGTGTGTGTGTGTGTGTGTGTGTGTGTGTGTGTGTGTGTGTGTGTGTGTGTGTGTAGAGGTAAACCATAACATACAGGTCTTAAATTACATTTTTTGTTTGCCTCTCACAGGTGGCGAGGTGGGACAGGGTCCCTCCTGCAGGCAAACTGATGTTAGTGTCCATACAGGCTCTGACAATGATGATAGGTATGGTGAGGCACAGGCAGTGTTGTCAGGGGCTGAAGCTATGCCATTGGTTGACATCCCACTTTTATCCACCCCATCCCTGCACACAGTCTCAATGCCCATACATACCCCATCACCAGTGGCCATAGATGAGGGACAGTTGGCAGGTGGTAGCATTGGACAGAACAGTGTGGGGACTATGGCAAGTGTGTCTGTACACAGCAGTCATAGCTGGATGACTGGTGAGGTACCATACAGGCAGATGTACAGGGGTGCTCATAGGAGGGCTGCTGGCCATCATGCCCTTGGCAGTAGTGCCACAGCATGTGTCACCAGACGCATGTTTTGGGCCGCCATTGAGGCACAGGCACATATGGAACATTACACCAGAGTCTGAGGCTCCAGAGGTTTACTCATTCTACTGTACTTGACAACATCAGTGATCTTGCAGGTGCCCACCGTTATTTTGCATAGGTCCTGGATAGATGGTTGGGTGAGGTGGTGGGAATTCTTGACCATGTGGTGTCTGTGGTAGAGCAGGTGGGGGGAGTAGGGCAGTGTCCACATGGATGTCGGTCAGCAGCACCAACAGGTGGAGGTCTACATGGACGTGCAACAACTCACTGCCGCTCCCATAGTTGCAGTACCAGCAACAGCACTGAAGGGGGGTGCTGTCCACACCATAATGTAGCAGGCCACGTGCACAATTATCATCATCAGGAGAGAGTAACATATTTGCGCTTCTGCCTGGTAGTGCCTGTGAAACCCCTGGCAGGCACAGTTCCCATGTCCATAGCTAGAGACAGTGAACTGTACACCCTGCCATGTACAGTCCCTGTATAGGGCAGCCACATGGCAGACATGTATGCATACATGCACACACACTTCACCAACACAGCTAGGGCACCACCATACCTAGACACACCACATCTGCACAACCCATTTAATAAAGAACCCCCTAATCCACACACATGATGTCAACCAAATGGTTCAGCCTAGGCCTCTGATAAACCTGCCAAAACACCCTGTGCATACGATGATACCTCTGCCACATCCCTGTCATCCATACTATCAACACAGGGATATGCTGATATGGTTCTGATGCACAGGGTGAATGTCCTAAGGTTTAGTAATGTAATGCTGTTGAATGTGTTTTCAGCTGGAATGATTAATGCTTACATGTCAGGGTGTGCAGCTGTCCAGCCATGATGCATTATAGCTGTTATTAACACTGACTGATTGTGGTCTCCAGAATGTATTCTGTTTGTGTTCTAGGTGTCTATGTGTCAGCAGGATGTTGGTCTGCTGTCCTGTCCTACAAGGGGTGTAGCACTGTGGTGACACATTGACTGTGTCATACCCCGGGTACAGCTGAACACAGCTAACAGGTCTGTATAACAGTTACTGCATGTGTCACATGGCTGATAGGTCTGAGGGGTGTATACAGGTGACTGCATGGTGGCTGATGTCAGCAGCTCTTCTACAGTGGACAATTGTAAGTGTACTGTGTGGCACACACCAAATGTCCATGAATAAAACACACACACACACACACACACACACACACACACACACACACACACACACACACACACACACACACACACACACACACACACACACACACACACACACACACACACACACACACACACACACACACACACACACACACACAGGCTTTGGTGTTGATGCAATACACAGAGAATACTGTTCACATGGATGTACTTCATTTTGCAGTGAACTCATTTTGGCCTATGTAATTCCACCCAGACCAAATTGCCAAAACATCACATTAGGAAATAATCACTTTGCCAGTTTAATGTCATTGACAATGGTACTGGCAGGGTATATGTCCTCTTCCCTAATGTAGTGCAATCCTGGAGTTGGTAAACATAGGTGTGCTGGTGTGGGTGGCACAGCCTCACACTTTGGAGGGTGTGGGGTGGCGTAGAACCACACATAGTGTGATTAACAACTACTTAACCTGTTAACATAAACTGTACAGTATAACAGCACACTAAGTGGGGGATACCCATAACAATAACCCCACTGTGGGTGGCTGTGGCCACAACAACCACACCCATGTATATATACCAACTCCTGAATTGCTGTACAGCTCTACAGCAGGGAAGAGGGCATGTACACATTCACTACTAGTTGCTTGAATGTATTTCCACAAGATGATTGCTTTGAAATGTTACCTTTAGCCAGTTAGTTCTCAGACAAATGATCGCCTGGGAGATATATTTTCTGCAAATTGAAGTAGATCCCTACACATACACACACACTTACATGGCAACACTAAAAGTAGAACCCCTATCTAGGTACTTATTGCTACTAATGTGTTTGGCTTTCATTACACACACCACACAGCTTTTAGGGTGAGGTATGTCCCGAGTTTCCTGTTAAGTGAAGAACATCACCAGGCCTTGTACAGTATGCTAATGGGGGATGTACTGGGTGTTAATGAACAATACATAGTATGAAATACTGTCATATACACATTGACAAACACATACAGTCACAGACACATCTGACAGACCTGGGTTTAGCAATGCTAACTACCTTGTCAGTGAGTCCATTCTGTTACAGAGAATTTGCACACAGCACATGCATCATTGGACTTGATAGTGTAATCATTTACCTATATGGTTGATGATGACAGCTGTCCTCATACAGTAGACCTTGGGACATGTACTGGGGGTACCATGGTGTAAATACAGTATACCCAGCACCCACACCCCACATTGGATATTGTACTCACTGAAAACCATGATAATGCTCTGACATACCCACAATCACACATTGACCAGGACTACAATACAACCCCTTGTCTATCTAATCAGTGCTACTACAGGGATATGCATTTACTGCACACGGCACAGGGATAGTAGGGTGAGGGTTTGTCATGCCTCTCCTAATGTCAGCAACATTACTATCCCTTATAATGTATGGCAAAGTTTATTGTATTTGGAGAATGTGGCCTCAGAATGCTGTCTCCTACAAATATGCACACTCACACACATACACTTGTTTGCCAAGTCTCTGAGCGTAACCCACGCTTATCTACCCATTTGTAGAACAGCATTATGATGGTACTGCAAGCTTCAGGTAGCCCATAGGGTGAAGAGTTTAACAAGGTACATTTAACATCAATTACAGTAGCAGCCATTTCTAAGTATGGCAATGGGAGGGTGTAGTTGATGAGAAGGCCTACAGGGTATGTCCACTACAAGTTTACAAACACACAGACACTGTTATTCTCAGTAATGCACACTGACACATTTGTCAGTACTGGGGTCTATAGGTGCAGGTGTTCCTAGGTGTGTCCCAGGCTAATGTCCCATGGAGTGATGAGAAGAGTAGGGCATGTGGATCCACTGGTATCATGCCACCTGACATTTGTCAGCAGGCCATCTATCAACCGATGCCACTTGAGTAATCCCCAGGGTGACAGTTAAATTCAACATCCAATCATCTGGTTTTCTCTTGCAGAGGGACAGTGAGGTGCTCCAATTGACATGTATGCAACATATATTACATAACATGGCCAGTTTCTGGGTTACAGACCTGTACCCAAGCATGTTCTGTTGACTGTGGTAGTCTGGTTGAGGTATCCATGGCATGTGGTGCATACAGGGTGGGGTTTCCTAGCTGTAGCATTCATAACACAGCAGGGCAGACATTTCAGTGTCAGTCAATCGTAGTTTGCCTGTAAGTAGCCAAGATGGATACCTGACATCTGTACAGAGGACAGACAGAAATCAGCTACCCAACAGGTTATGCATTAGGAAGAATGTTTTGACAGATAGATATCTGACACTGATAGGTATGCCATTACTACATGACAGCAGCCCTCAATGACATGTCCTAAACACATAGTAGTCTACAGTTAATATCCACATATAAGATCAATATCCAGTAGGTGATAATAACATACAGCTCACACACCAAGGACACTATAGTCAGTACTCAGAGTCCAGCTTTGCATACAGGGGCGTATGGTTCCAGTACTACAATCTGCAATCTATTCTTATTTGGAAAAGCACTGTTAAAAGTAGTAATGTAATGATACAATACATGCAAGTGTGACTGCATATAACCTAGGATACTACCCATGTATGAAACATAAATAAAGAGAAAAGATTGTTGTACTAGCCATGTATACTCAAGTGTCCCATACAGTATACTCACACCCCTTGTTACTGTAATGAAAGCACATAGAAGCATGTTATGTACATAGGATTAAATACACTTATTAAAGATTTCATTACCCTGCTATTTTATCAGACTGAGCTATGCTTAGCAGGTGTAAGCATTGCTTAAATGTAAATGCTAAGCAGATTTGCACACTGGTAAGCGAAGCTGACACGGTGTAAGCGCCTATTCATTTAACCGTACGTTAGCACCACTTGCCATTGTGCAGACCCGTGCAAACCTGCATAAAGCTACTCAAAACTGCCTTAACCACTCTGTATCTAACAGTCCTTGTTCTGCGTAGCAACAAAATAAACAGCCCTTGATCCCTGGACCCTGTATACTACAGTCATAGCAGTTAACCACTAAGGCATCAGAGCTGTGAAAATGTCTGTTGATTTTTCAAATATATAATTCAGTACACATACTGAATAGTAGTGAACAACTGCTTTGACTACTACAATTGTTTAGTACTTGTAAGTGAAAATAGTGTTGAATCAGTCAAGTTTTTCTATCTAAATATACACACATCAGATACATATGGTGTGATGCATCTGGGAAGGTATATATATATATATATATATAACAGTCATGTATACACATAACAAGTATATGGATACACACACACACACACACACACACACACACACACATATATATGTATATATATATATATATATATATATGTGCATCAGGGCTGGTAACTCGGCACGTAAAAATCAACTACCAATCATTAGCGGACCGGAGTTCCGCTGTGGCGACCCCTAACCAGGAAAAGCCGAAAGACACAACATATATATATATATATATATATATATATATATATATATATATATATATATGCTTTCTCTCTCTCTCTTTTACCCTACCTACATTATACTTCCCATATTTCCTTATCTTTCATACTTAACCCGTTACATTATATATTCTCCACTCCTTCACACACTACGAATCCCTTTCATCACCCTCTTAATTCTAATTCCACTGTACCTTACTACCTCCTATACCTCCTCTCCTCTTCCCCCCTCTTTTCTGTCCTACCTTTCAACTTCCATTCCACCTTCTAACCTCGCCACAACTCACTTCCATACAATATCATCCTCTCTACTACATCGCAATCCTCTCCACTGCTTTAAACCAAAGATTTTACCCACCTCTACAAAGCATTACTTCCCTAAAGCTCTTATCTACTGTGCACAACAGTCTAAAGGCAAGCTAAATCTCCTACTATCTCCCTTTTTCTTCCACCTATTTCTATCAGGTGATATCCACCCAAACCCTGGACCTAGCCCTACTAACAATCTCATCCCCCCAAAACGTGCCAAAACCACTAATCTTAAAAGCCTAAAAATAGTTACTCTCTACACCCAAAGTCTAAGAAATAAATCCACTCTTTTCCATGCCTGGCTTCACCACAACCTTCCAGACATTGTAGCCATCCCTGAGACTTGGCTAAAACCTACCATCTCTGACTCAGAAATCCTACCCTCCAGCTTTCAAGCCCTTCAATCTGATCGCTTAAACAGAAAAGGTGGAGGAGTAGCCTTGATATTCTCCAATATACTCCCCATTATTCCATATCCAAACCCCATTCCACAGTTTTATAATGCAGAACTAGTCATAGGTTTACTACAAATGAATATTCATAAAAGTATCTGCTTTATATCCCTTTATATTCCCCCAGGTAACAATACTACCACCCTTGAAGAAATTTTCCAATGGGCCTCAACTAATATTAACCTAGAGACCTACATTTTAGGAGATGTTAATATAGACTGGAACAAAATTAAAAACCATAACCCAGCCATGGCTATCAATCTTTTCAACTTTACTCAATTAACCAACTCTATCACTAGACCCAACAAGATCAATCCTCCAGGATCTACACTTGATTGGATCCTAGCTACCCACCCTAACAACATCCTGGACTCTGGAATCCTCCCCAACTCTTTCAGTAACCACCAGCCTGCCTTCATCCACCGAGCAACCCAGTCTCCTCCCCTCCAGCACCAATACCTACATACACACAACCTAACGAACTTCAATCCTCTAACCTTCTCTAATACCCTTAAACAAACTAACTGGAACAATCTAAAGACTTTACCACTTGACAGCGCCGTCGAGGCCTTTAACTCTACTTTCCTAAATGTACTTAATTCCCATGCACCACCTCAAACTATAAGAATCAAATCCAAATCCACATCATGGTTAACTAGGGAAACCAAAAAACTTATGCAACAGAGAGATAAATGCTAGAAATTATCTCAGCACAATAAACAACCAGACACCCTAATTCAATATAAGCAACTCCGCAACCTTACTAAAAGACATATATCCAAAGACAAAAAATCCTATTTTATGACTCTCCAAGCCAACCACTCTAAAAACCACCCAAAATTCTGGAAGTCCATTAATTCACTTCTCAACCCAGGCACCAAAAATAATCCCTGCCCTGACACTACCAAGTCCGACCCAGAAATTGCCACTCTTTTCAACTCCTCCTTTATTAATTCAATAACTGAACTAAATAAGTCCTTCCCTATTAACCCATCCTCACAGTTCAGTCACTCTACCCCAGCCTCCAAACCCAACCCTCTCCCTCTTTTCAACTCAATCCAGTCTCTACCTCATATATAAAAAAACGTCTTAGCAAACTGAAACCTTGCTCTAATACCCCAGATAACATTCCATCTAAATTCTTACAAATTGCCACAGATGAAATCGCCCTCCCCATTAGCATCCTAATCAACAGATCCATACAGGAATCATATGTCCCCAAGCTGTGGTGTGCTGCCTTTATACACTCTCTCCATAAAGGAGGTATAAATAACAATACCTCAAACTTTCGCCCCATAGCCATCCTCTCCCCAATTTCTAAAATACTGGAAAAATGCATTCACATTCAGCTAATGCTTTTCCTTACTGAAAACCACCTCCTCTCTCACACCCAAAAAGGTTTCCGTCCTGGCCATAGCACTATAACTGCTCTACTTTCATTCCTTGATATAGTCAATCGTGCCCGTGACACTGGTAAAATAGTATCAACAGTCCTACTAGATCTTTCTAAGGCTTTTGACACTGTCTCCCATTCTCATCTCCTTAGCCACCTAGCTAACCTCATCCTCTCACACAATACACTATCCTGGTTCTCAAGTTACCTTTCCAATAGATCTCAAGCTGTAAAATGGAGGAAAGGCACCTCTAACTTCCTTCCTACCCCCACTGGAGTTCTCCAAGGTTCCATTCTTGGCCCCTTGCTTTTCAATATCTTTATCAACGACTTCCACTCTGCCATCCCAAACACCAAAATTGTACAATACGCCGATGACTCCACTTTAATCTGCTGTGCCACCAACCTCCCTGAACTTCTAGCATGCACCCAGACTGCCTTCTCCACCACTGAGAACTGGATGCTCCAAAACCACTTATCTCTAAATGCTAGCAAATCTAAAATACTACTCTTCCCCCCTCAAAATCCTTCCCTCTTGACAAACAGTCCTTCCAAATTAGAAGCCACAACAACTCAACCATAGAAATTGTTCCCTATGCCAAACTCCTTGGGGTCACTATAGATGAAAACCTAAAATTTGACACACATATTCAACTCAACATCAAGAAAACACATAAAAAACTAGGCCTGTTATATAGAAACATCCACTATCTCTCTCCTTCTTCTACACAAACCCTCGCCACTACCTATCTTCTTCCCTCACTGTTGTATGGTGCCCCTCTATTAACCAACTTATCTGCCTCCATCTCCTCAAAAATGGAAAGTTGTTATAATAAAATGTAAAAATTCGCCATCAAAGCCAAACACTCCTCCCACTATTGCTCTGCACTCCACTCACTAAACTGGCTAGAACTTCCCAACCTTCTAGACTACCTCTAACTTACCACTGCCCACAGGCTATTATTTAAACCCTCTAAATGTCCTGCATTATCCAACATCCTACAACCATACACCCCTAACAGGCCACCTAGATCTGCTCACCTAAACCTACTCACTGTCCACAAACCAAAGCGACCTGCCGGGCAGTACCTTCTATCTTTTTCCTTAGCCAAAAAGTGGAACTCTCTCTCTCCTTCTTTATGAATGACAGAATATTCTGACAACTTCAAAACTCTACTCCATTCCTACTTGTTCTCTAGGTGGAAGTGCAACTGCACTTTCCCCACCTAGACTTTTACTCCACACACACTAACTGTATTTCTATACTATTTCCTACTACCATCAACTTTGTTCCTGGATTTACTTTGTCTACTGTTGTCATGTGTATATATGTATGTATTGTAAATAGTTTGCTCTCCCTTTATTCCCCTCCCTAACATTTATGCTTGTTCTACCACTCTGCCATAACAAGACTCAGACTCTATGTAACCTTTTTAACCAACCATGTCAATATATGACTCATATGTCAATATGTCAATATACGACTCATATGTTATGTAAATACTATACTTCTTAATGTCGCTGTTTCACAATCTACCAGTATTCTTATCACTTAGGCTGACTGTTGCATCTTTATGTATCTGTATCTTTGAACCTAATTTAATTTTATCTTTTGTATTTTCTTTTGTTTTATCTTTTATATTATTATGTAATGTGGAGCTTTTCTCCCCGGGCCTCCACTGAAAATGGGCTCCTGAGCCCAGTGGACCTCCCCGGTCATCAAACTGAAATAAATAAATAAATATATAGATATATGTATACATGTACATACACACATATATGTATACATATATATATATATATATATATATATATATATATATATATATATATATGTGTGTGTGTGTGTGTGTGCTTGTGTGTGTGTATGTATATATAACATATGCCCATAAGATATAGTGGAGTCATACCTTAGCACCATAAAATGTCTTAGTGCAAGGGAATGTAATGTAAGTATTGTGGGTATAAATGTAGAATGTTGCTACAGTAACATGAGGTTGTGTCAACAGACATGTTGTGTAGGAAGTCACTTCTGATACTGACATGTACACCATCAGTTACTGATAGACATAATAAAATCATCACAGTGAAGTACCACACAAATCACAGTAATGATCCTGTGCAATACAGCAGAAATATGACTAATAAACGTGGACAGTCTGACACAATCTGGACCAAGTCTGACAAAGGGGATGTTTACAGCCATGAAAATGGGGATATCACTCAAATACTGGAATAGATAAGCTCACACACTTGATGCATTCACACCCTCCTGTCTGTCCTAATACATATTAACTGGAGGAGCAGAGGTCCCAAGCCCACATACTTTCCACTAGTTAGTGACATACATCTTCACAGCATCCCACTGCTTTTTCAGAAATACACAACACATATGGCGGCCAGGCAACAGTACATCTGACAAATATCTGGACATAACATCACACTAGGTAAATAACATGTAGCTGCTAGGCATGTCACAAAGCACTGTGTAAACTACAGGCAGACTGCCACAACACTGACCCAAGTTTCCTATGGGGGAATACACATGTATTTGCAAATATAGCAGGCACTACAGGCATGTAACAGCACGGAGTAGCAGACACCAGTGTGAAAGTGCATACCCACAACCAGTTTCAACACAGTCACAGTCACATTATGGCAATCCTAATTAATAGTACAGTATATGGACTGTGTGAACAAAACCATCCTCATATTTGGCACTCACACACTAACTCTACATATACTGGCCCATTTCGCAGTGTAGTCTGATGCCTGACTGTGGTATGGGACATGTCTCAGTCTGACCTTACAAACATATACACTGATAGGGTACCAGAAACTGGAGCAGCAAGCAACGTCAGATAGAACAGGACCAAGAACACTGACATCTACCACAGTCTGTACACAGGCCAAGTAACATATTCACAATACACTGCTACATAATACTGACACTCTGTCAACGATCACCATAAATACAGACTACAACAGAATGTCTAGGTTTTATCCTCAAATATAAGGCCTACCATACATAACATGTCTTGCAGTCTGATATATCACTGGCTTTTTATCAGGAATGATGTTAGTAAATAATGATATATTGTACATAGGAACTTCTTACTGCATGACATATGGACAAAGGGTGACAGACTTGGGGACAAAGGCACAATCATAGGGCCAATTTTGACATATTGCTGTGATAAACTGAGAAAATTCCTGGTGTATGTTGTGACATATCTCTTCTGAGAGATATGAAGACAGTAACTCACATGGATGGCACCATGCACTGACTGCAATCATCAGAGTATGCTACTGCATTTCTAAATATAGGAAATGTGTGAGTAACACACCACATCTAAGACTCCAAAATCTGGCCAGTCTGCAGATAGCCCTACAGTTGAGAGTTTCCTCAACCACATAACACTGTCATGCCAGACTTTAAATAATGTAGAACAGCCATATCCACACAAACCCTGTTAAACCAACATTACTTCAAATGCAGAAGAGCAATACTTACATTCTGTCCCCATGTCTGGAACATCCCCCTCCTGTTTGATGGCCTGTCTCCACAGTGTATGTTGTAAGAGGTATTTCAAACTACCCTCTGTGATGCTGTTTGTCAGACACCCACATGAAGTCCTGTTCACAGTGAAGGAAAAGGGCCGACACCCACATGAAGTGCTTAGTTATAGGATTGCGTTTACATGCAATTGGCTATAGCAATGATACCACAGCTGTTCCAAATGCAATTAGCAAGTGGGGGATACCATTTCATGCACAGGCCATCAGCTGATCATGAGCATTACCTAGAAAACTCAAGCTGCTGCCTATGCAAAACACATGTACTTTTCCACATCCACCAGAGAGGGAAAGAGAGAGACAGAGAGAGAGAGACAGAGACAGAGAGAAAGTAAGAAAGGAAGAGAGTAAGAGCCAAGCATGTTTGAGTATGATCTATGGGTGGAGAGTGGTATCTGGGTATTATAACAGTTGCCTATATCATTTACTAATCCATACTGTCACATAGTAATTGCACATGGCTGTACACATTTATGGCTGAGGATTGTCTACAACAACCTCTACAGTGTTTGAAAACTGTTGGCCTTGTAATGTGGACATTGGGACATATAGGTCCTCAATATAATGATGTAGCAAAACCCAAACTGCAATGGATCCTGTCATTACACAATCACCCCAACACCTACACAGGATACTGATGACACACACACAAACACACACTTACCAATACTGAGTTTCAAACCCCTACCTGACTATGTATTGCTATTGCAGTGTTATACAGTTACTGCATGCACCACGGAGCTTACATGTTGGAGAGCTGTCCAGAGGTATCTTTGAAGGTAAGTGACATCAACAGCAGTGCTAAAGGAGGGGTAAGGGAAGTGTAGTAAGTGTGAATATCCACAAAATCAGGTGTCAACAAAGACACACACACACTCTCATAGAAACGCACACATTATCACAGTTGGAAGGGTCAGGATTAGAACTCCTACCTAACTAGTTTGCTGTACTACAGTATTACACAGTTATAGCAAGTGCCATAGAGCTTATAGGGCTGAAACATGGCCAAAGGATTATTTCAAGGTGAATGACATCAGCAGGCGTGCTAAAGTAGGGCAATGGGAGGTGTAGTGAGTGTGAATGGCTTCAAAATCATTCATCTCCACACGCACACATACACACACACACACACACACACACACACACACACACACACACACACACACACACCAATTTACCAGTACTGAGATACATAGGTTCATTGCTTTGCAGGTGTGTAGTAAGTGAATGGGCCTGAAGGCTGTACAGGGCTAGGCAAAGGGAATACCTTGGCATCAGGCCACATGACAATAGTCCCCAGTGTGGCTCAGGGGTATAGTCTTTGGAGTGGTCCCTAGGGGTGGGTATTGTATTCACCATCCACTCATCTGGGTTACTATTGTAGGTGGGCAGTGATGTGCACTTCTTCCCATGTATGTGATCTATATTCCATAACATGGACAGTGTCTGGGTTGTACACATGTCCCACATGCATGCTCTTTGATGTGTGGAAGTATACTTGAGGCCTCTGGGGCATGTTGTGTGGACAGATTGTTATATTCTGATATAGCATTCCTGACCTCATTTTGTGAGACCTGGCTATGTACCTGAGGTCATGCTTGCACCTACATTGACAGCATGATACAGGTATTCAGTGGAGTTAGTGGCATCTGTCCATACAGGGCATGTATATAAGGCATGGTATTCCCTTTGTGGGTTACATTTGTAGACTCTGCAGCTGTTGCAGGTGTCCAGTGGGGAACATAGCAAAAGGGCCACTGTACACATTTATTTACCTATTCCGGGGATGGAACAGGGTGCCATGTCCTTTTACTTGCTGGATAACACACAGTCAGGAGATGTAACACATCAAAGTACTTTCTGATGTCAGTGGCACTGTTGTGGTCAATAGGCATGTAGTCCACTGCAATCACACTGTGGTTACTATCTGTGAGGCCATATGCAGGGAACTACCAATATAGTGGTTGTTGCCTAGCCAAGTGTGTTTATGTATGAGATGTGGGTGGAGAGTGTTCTCTGAGTAATAGAAGGGTTGCCTATATTGTTCACCAATCCATAATGTCACGTATAGGGCTATGGATTTTCTGCACCAACCTCTCTGGTGTTTGACATCTGTTGTCCTTGTAAGATGGACATTGTGACATATACTAGGTCCTCAACATAATAATTTAGCAAAACCTGCCCCACAATGGATCCTGTTATTACACAATCAAAGCAACCTCAACACAGGATACTGATGGCAGACACACACACACACACACACACACACACACACACACACACACACACACACACACACACACACACACACACACACACACACACACACACTTGCCAGTACTGAGATTCAAACTCCTACTGAGCTATGTATTGTTACTATACTGTACTGCAGTTATCACACGTGCCACTGAGCTTATAGGATGGATGTTGTCCCAAGGTACTTCTAAGGTGAGGAACATTACCAGCCCTTGTAAATGCTGGCATTGGGTGATGTAGTGGGTGAGAGATCCCAAAAATAATTTTACCCTACACACACATTTACATTTGCCAGAGGTGAGGTTCAAACCTCTATCTAACAATCTTTACGGACCATTATGTTATGCATTTACCACATGTACCACTGACCTTACATGGGTTAGAGTTGGCAACAGGTACTCCTAATGTGGATGATATCTGCAGGACTGCTAAAGTCAGGCTATGAGATGTGTACTGGGTGTAAATGGGGCCAAAATCTTTGAGGTACAGACATACATATGCACACACACAAACACTTGCTACAGATGAGATTCAAACCCATACCTATGCAGTTACTGCTACTACACTGTTCCACATTTATGGCATGCACCATGGAGCTTATATTTAAACACATAACTATGTAATTACTGCTACTACACTCTTCCACATTCATGGCACACGCCATGAGGCTTACATGTTGGTGAGCTGTGCCAAGGTATCTATAAAGGTGACTAACATCAGCAGCAGTGCTAAAGGAGGGGTAAGGGGAGAGTAGTAAGTGCCAATGTCCATAAAAATCAGGTATCATCAAAGACACACACACTCTCTCACACAAACACGCACAGTTTCACAGTTGCCATGTTTGGGATTAGAGCTCCTACTTAACTAGTATGCTACACTATAGTATTACACAGTTATCACAAGTGACACAGAGCTTATATGTTAAAGAGCTCTCCAAAGGTATCTTTGAAGGTGAGTAACATCAGCAGCAGTGCTAAATGAGGGGTAAGGGGAGAGTAGTAAGTGTCAATGTCCGTAAAATCAGGTATCATCAAAGACACACACACTCTCTCACAGAAACACACACAGTTTCACAGTTGACATCTCTGGGAGTAGAACTCCTACCTAACTCGTATGCTACACTACAGTATTACACAATTATCGCAAGCACCAAGGCAATTATATATTGAAGAGCTCTCCACAGGTATCTTTGAAGGTGAGTAACATCAGCAGCAGTGCTAAAGGAGGTGTAAGGGGAAAGTAGTAAGTGTCATTGTCAATAAAATCAGGTATCATCAAAGACACACACACTCCCTCACACAAACACAGTTTCATAGTTGGTATGTTTGGAATTAGAACTCCTACCTAACTAGTATAATACACTATAGTATTAAGCAGTTATCACAAGCACCACAGAGCTTATATGTTGGAGAGCTCTCCACAGGTATCTTTGAAGGTGAGTAACATCAGCAGCAGTGCTAAAGGAGGAGTAAGGGGAGAGTAGTAAGTGTCAATGTCCATAAAATCAGGTATCCTCAAAGACGCACACACTGTCTCACACAAACACACACAGTTTCACAGTTGCTATCTCTGGGATTAGAACTGCTACCTAACTAGGTATGACATACTATAGTATTATGCAGTTATCACATGTGCCACAGAGCTTATGGGGTTAAAATTTGTTCAAAGGGTTATTTTGAGGTGACTGATGTCAGCAGGCATGCTAAAGTAGGGCAATGGGAGGTGTAATGACTTTGAATGGTCTCAAAATCATTCATCTCTACACACACACACACACACACACACACACACACACACACACACACACACACACACACACACACACACACACACATGCACACACAGTTTCACAGTTGCCATATCTGAGATTAGAATTTCTACCTAACTAGTATGCTACACTATAGCATTAAGCAGTTATCACAAGTGCCACAGAGCTTATGGGCTGGCACTAGTCCAAAGGGTTATTTCAAGGTGACTGACATCAGCAGGCATGCTAAGGTAGGGCAATGGAAGGTGTAGTGACTGTGAATGGCCTCAAAATCATTCATCTACACACACACACACACACACACACACACACACACACACACACACACACACACACACACACACACAGACACACACACACACACACACACACACACACACACACACACACACACACACACACACACACACACACAGAGTTTCACAGTTGCCATGTCTGGGATTAGAACGCCTACCTAACTAGTTTTTTTACACTACAGTATTACACACATATCGCAAATGCAACACAGCTTATAGGACTGAGACTTGGCCAGTGGGTTATTTCAAGGTGACTGACATCAGCAGGAGTGCTAACATGGACAATGGGAAGTGCAGTGTGTGTGAATGGGCCATAAACCATTCCTCTGGAAACACACACACACACACTCAGTGACACACAACTTTAAATTTGACAGGAGTGGGTATACAAATGCTAGATTAATACTGATTTGTACTATTGTGTTATACAGTTATCACAAGTACCACAGACACTATAGGGCTGAGGGCTACCAAAAGCAATGTCTACAGTGATTGCCATCAGCACATCATGTGATATTGGCCAATTGGATGTGTGGTGGGTAGGACATGCTTCATGATGGACATCTCTCTGTCGCTGTCTGCCTCTCTCTTACCCACATCTGTGTGTGTGTACGTTTGACATATTATAGTGTGTTGGCCTTTGATATGTGTGAGTATTCCTATCCAATGTGTGTGCAAAGCATGAATGGTGTACAATGAGGTGTTTGTGCACAGACATCTGCGACTGACAGATATGTATAGTCCACTGTGTTGTCAGACATGGGTTTCTAGTCCACTGTGTTGTCAGACATGGGCTTCATTTCTCTAAGTGTAGGAGCATGCCCAGTATGGCCTTCTGTAGTGAGTGTGTGAATCCATTCCAGGTAGGTTGTACTCCAGTCCAGGGTTTGGTGTTCTACACCTACAGCTAGCAACCTGTTTCTGCAGGATATCTGTAGATAGGTTGACAATATGGAATCACAATAGGCAACAGATAGTGGGATACTATAAATATTGTGGCTGTACTGCTTGTGTTACATGGTCGGTGTTAGTAGAGATATTCAGACATATGTACTGTTTTACACTGTGATGTATTATATCATCAACTACTGACAGATATACGTATTTGCTCACAGTTATTTCCTGGGAAATACAAGATGAATGAAGCTGTGTCCAGTATTGTGGTCTGCAGCCTACATATTCTTGCACAGTCATGCCATTCCTGAGGGGTAGCTGCAGACACTAGCTGATGGGTCTGTGTAAATGGTCCAGCACCTTGGTACTGTAGTGGCTGAGGATCCCCTGCTTGTACATATATAGTCAATGTAACAGAATGGCCATATCCTGCTGTGGCCATACCTCTCAGCTGTACAGATTCACCCAGGTTACCCAGAGGCAGGGCTCATATATCTGGTCAGTTCCCCTTCACATTATGGTTTACGAGCAGGTTTGTAGCCACCCATTACTGGGTTTGCAGGCAGGGGTAGTATAGGCACACATCAGAGTTTCAGACTTCACACACTCTATGACGTCCATGCTTCTACACCCCCCCACTCTGTTATTCTATCCTCTTCCTAACATTATGCAAGCGATATCTAAGAAATATCTCTATAGTTGTCCCTTCATCCCAGTGGTATTTAGGGGTTGATCCACAGTTCATGCAGTAGGACATGGTGGGATTTGTCAACATGGCCTTGCATTTGTGTTTTGTTGACTGTGTTATGTTGTTAGTTGGGACCCCATGAGATATTGGCAGTACAGGTGAGGCACAGGCCTTTGACAGAGGACTGTAGGCCATTTGGTAGTGATGCAGGCCATCTGTGTCAGGCCAGTGCATTCTGTCACTCCTACATTCCCAGGCTGTGAGTTACTGGAGTCCCCTGCAGTGACACGGTGAGGGTGCAAGGTGTTAATGGCAATAGTACCTGTCCATATTAATCCATTGGTCTGGATGCTGGTAGGGTGCTACTTACAACTAGGGACACACCTGCATGGGACAACTCTTCAGCATGCTGCATTCTGTGGATATTCCCACACAGAAGTGGGGGTCATACTGTACTCATTCACAACAGCAAGGATATGACCTGTTATAAACCTGTGGCTGATAGTGGGGTGAGCTGAGTGCATGTGTGATATGGAAGCTTTTTTCAGCTGACTCACAGATATACCTGGGACATTCCCCTTATGCTGCCTTGTGTGAGGACATAGGCAGTCTCTCATTACTTTATTAACCGTGCCTTTTGTGGTCTGCCACTGATTGGCCAGACTACATCAGTATTCCATACTACACAGACGACTAATGTGCTGCTAACCTGTATGTACAATTCCAAAGGTGTGTGCAGTTGACAGTTACATTTTATGTACTCTGTCTAGGGTACTTCTACCTGTGTACTGTGTGTATGTCTGGACCCACATTCATGGCATGTCCATCTTTCAGATGATGACAGATACTGACATCTGGACAGTGAGTATGGATGACTGCTGATATGGTCATTGCTGAGATGCATTGTGGTTGGCACTGCAGTTGTCGGAACATGGCCTTGTCATCACCAGTACTGCCCATAGGCCACCAAGACACAACCCTCCATACCTACATGCTGACCACTTCCAGACAATATTGAACACACAACCTAACACATGGACCCCTGCATATTGTACACATGCAACAATCTATCCTGTAAATTGGGCCAGCTCAGGTAATCTGTGCTCCACTGTTATTAAACCCACACATACATGTTACTGCATTTCTACGTAGGACTGTGGGGGGGGGGGGACACCAGATGACTTTAAACATTTGCTATGACTTTACTGGTATTTCAGGTACTCTGGTTGGCTTCCATTTTGTTTTGTATTCTGACCTATCATGCAGACTATTGGCATATCAGTAGAGTACAGATCTTAGGTTTTATTGACCTACATTTCAGTTTCAGACGTCTTACCCTTCAGAACTAACATACAACTGCCAGACCTGTTGTAGTCTGTCAGTGTAGGTCTGTAGGGGGCTGTTCACCATTGCCATCAATTGGAGGCCTTAGCACAGCCTTTCTTTGTGGTCATCGACACCTATCCTGCTGGCTGAGGCTGGTGTTAGGTATGTGAGCCTCAATGACATGCATGTGTGTGTCCTATTGACATACATTTGGACCACCACATGTACTGCAGTGGGATTTGTCACCTTGTCTAGTACTGCTTACTTTGTTGACACCAGTATTTGTTATGGATTTCATGCAGCCCATATAGGTGTACACTATCTGCTGCCATCCCATTCAGCCACCCAATTCCCTGGCATGCTCACATCCATACCATAGATACAACTAGCAGAACATACTACCCCATTCAGCAATTGATAGGGAGAGTGACTTACCTTGTGGCTGTGCCAGTATTGAGGACGGTGCTGGATGGCTGACTATGTCAGATACACATAGTACACTCCCAATACATGGTAAAGCACAGGTAGTGTCATGTTTGGCATCCCTTTTACTGTATGTGCAAGTCAGAGAGAGGTGTCATTCCCTGGGTCCCTGCTGTGTCAGTGTATGTGCTATGTGTTGCCTCTTTGCCAAAGACTGGGCATACCAGACATGCCTTCTTCTGCTTACATGGGCAGGCAAAAGTTGTTCCTCCTCCGAGTCCCTCTCCACCTATGATGCCCTTGGCAATGGTGGGGGGCTGTGTTGCCTTGCGCCGTGCTGTTCCTGCTGCAGCTGTTTCCCCAGGATCATATTGTGTAGCATGGTACATACAATGAACATTTGTGTACATGTAGCTGGAGAGTACTGCAAGGCTCTACTGGATATGTCCAGGCAGTGGAACAGTGACTTGAGCATCCCAAACACACGCTCTGTTATGATGCTGGTTTGTGTGTGTGCCTCATTATGGAGTTCTTGTTCGGATGTGTGTGCATCTCTGATGGGTGTCATCAGCCATGGCTCCAGTGTGTAACCAGCATCCCCTACTAGGTAGCCATATGGGATGTCCCCACTGGCAAATGTCTGGTACAGCTGTGTCATATGCCAGATGTGGGAGTCGTGATAGCTTCCAGGGCTGCCAGCACACACATTCAAGATAATGCCCTGGGCATCACACATGACCTGGCAGTTGATGGAGGAGAAGCCCTTGTGGTTTATGTAGACCCTACCCCGCTCGCTGTGTGGTGATTTGATGTGTATGTGCATGCAGTCTATAGTATCCACTACCTGAGGGTATTCTGCTTTTTGCTGGAAGAGATGCATATTACTGGTCAATGCCTCATGGGTGTTGAGGAAATATATGTGCTTACTGGCATGTGCTGACATGGCTTCCAGGAACTGGTGGAGTACCCTGGATACTGATGCCTGTGAGATCCCCATGATATCCCCAGTTGTCCTTTGGAAGGTACCTGTGGCTAGTATTCTTAAGCCTACACATACCTTGGTATCCACTGGGATGGGTTCCCCTCTGTTGGTTTTGTGTGCGAGGCGTGGCCAGCACAGCACAACAATTTGCTGTAGAATGTCCCTGTCCACCCTATAGCACTCCACTATCTCCAGCTCATGTAGCCCCTGGTAGGTTACCCTGGGTCTGTACACTCTTCTCCTTTTACTCACTGTGGGTTGGTCTTCAGCATTAACATCCTCACTACCCTCAGTCTCTTCCAAATATTGATGTATGAGACCAACAGCAGCCCCTAACATTTTGTTAGTTTTGTCAGGTAAACTTTATGCGTCTATGTACACCAGTGATGTAGAGTTTGTGGGAAAAACCAGAGTGACAGTTGTTTGCATAGTTTATAGTAGTGTGCTGGGCTGGGCTGCTGCCTGTGTAATTAGCTGATTCTGATACAATTCACCTGCCAGCTATGCTAGTTCTCCTTGATTGCCTTCCTACTACTGTTTTCCCCTTCCTATTGCCTTCCCATTTAAGCCCCAAGGCATGCCGCACATACACAATGCTCAGATGTGAACAGACCTGCTATTTCCTGTGTTTTTTTTTTTTTTATAAAACCTGGTGCGTGGCGTGCACACCCAATTAGGCAATGTAAACACTGCTAGGCAGCCGCAGACACACCCCCTTCCTTAGCTGTTCTTAGCTAAGGACAAACACTGGCCACAGAGCTCCAGTAAGCTTACAGCATGCATGACACTCTCCCTTATGAGGTCATTTACCTCTTATACTTATACCATGATGTTTCTTCACCTACACAGTTGGGTGCAAGCTAACACTGAGAGGAATTCTGTGGTTCAGTATCAATCCCCTCATTTGCATAAAACAGAATGCTAATAAATTAGTTGCCACAATCACACTGAGCCTTCCCCCTTAGCAACCACTATTTCCTGGTATTGTTGTCTTATGCATGCCATTGATTATCATGGCAAATTGCTGATTTGGGTTTAAAGCTTATTCCCAACTTTTTCCCTTATTTTCAGGCCGATCCCGTTGCGCAACCCTGCCCTACATTTAAACGGCCGAAATCTGCCAAAAAAAAAATAAAAGTTCTTTTTTATAATTTTGCAACTATTTCCCATGCCAATGGCCATATATTTGGCCGTTGGCATGCCTACTACATTGAATACATGCTTTCTTTGGATCTGTCATGCCTCTGTTTTGTAATTTGCAGAAATGTATTCGGTTAGTAACTGAATACATTTATTCAGGTTACACTATTCATGCACAGATGCCTGCCTGCTTCCTGGATCACTAATTTACCTTATTTGCATGGTTTTCACCAGAAAATGGGGTAATTAGCATATAGCAGTGGTGTCCATGCAGGAATAGTGTAGGAGCGCTCATGCATGTCCAGGGAGCTTGTTCCTGGATCACTCGTGGGCCATATTGCCTGTAACAGCTCTTGCACTATTTCTGCACTCCGTGCAGAGCTTGCTGAATCCCAGGGACTGTCTTTTTTCTGCTTTAGAATAATTGCAAAATGCTGCAACCCTTTTTGGCCATATTAAACTGTAATACACACAGCAAGCTCTGAGCGACAGCTGCACCCATGTACCAGTGTTTTAGACTTGATATGTGCAACTTATTTCCTTCCAACCTGTTTGTTTCCTTAAAATACTGAGACTCAAACTTTACTGTAGAGTACTTTCGTAGAATACAGTCAGCTGCACTACTCTAATGCTGACAGGTGAAAGTAATTTAATAAGGGCATAGATACAGACAATTCCAGCATTATATAAGTGTTGAATAGTTCACAAACTTATATAAGGATAGAGAGATGCCTTATGAGTATTGCATAATGAAGACTCCACCGTTTAATTAAGTGATGGAGTATAAATGTATGGACAGGGAAAATAAACACCAATATTTAATTCTAATCCAGCTGTCAGCTCTCAGAATAATAACACTGCAAAGGCTTAACCATTGGGATTGGTTAAATCTTTAGGACTTTCTCACTTTCAAGATGGCCTTTGAATAAACCCAGTGCTGGTTACTTAATTATTGCTCACTTTCTATTATACTTTCCAAAAAAAAAAGCAGCATATGTATTATCTGATTAGAAAAAGCGACAAGGAAGGACTGATTCCTTCAAGCAGAAAGATGGAATATGATTAGATATCCTGGAGGAGCTGGCAAACAGTAGCAGAGGTGGGAGTGAGCAGCTGGTGTCAACTCACCCTTCTTGGGCATGGAGCAACTATGATGTCTGCAGTAGCATTTATCCCTGTAACTGTCAGTAGTACATATGCAAGCAAGCAGCCATCAATAGCTGTGAAGGAAGGCACAAGGTCATGTCCAAAAAATAGAACCATCTCAAAACACTAGCTCACTTCAGCCTTGACTTCCCCAGCTAACTATATGGCCATGGGCAGACAGTATAGAAGAAATGGGTCAGAAAGGTAAGGGACCATTTGATGGCCTCAGCAAGAATGGATGGGAAAAAGAAACAGCACTGCCAATATTTTTTTTTTCTTATTAAATGTTACTAGAATTCATGCAGCTTCTTAACTGGTATTAGATAACTGCATGATCAGCTGCAGACAGTTAACATGCATGGCCAGTACTAACTGTATGACCATTTACAAAGAAAGAAATAATATTGTGCAATTCCAAATGTAATCAATCAACATAAAATGCATATTATGCAATGACCCCCCCCCTTAATATTCCAAAACGTGCACATTGTAAATCAGAGTTATAGTAATGGAAAATTTTTCCATTAGTATAACTCTTTTTTTTTTTTTTTTTTTTTTTACACTTACAGAGAACGCAAGATCTCCGTTGCTTGTTACAACCTGTCTCGCCATGTTAAACGAGTTTAACATAGCGAGACATCTTTTAAAAAAAGCAACGGAGCATCTCCGTTGCTTTTTTTAAAGTTGTCTCGCTATGTTAAACCCATTTAACATAGCGAGACACTTTAAAAAGCAACGGAGATCTTGCTTTCTCTGTTTATTTTATTTTATTTTACATTTGTTGACCAGGCTAGTCCAGCTGGATATATGTCCATTTTCATTAGAGGCCCGGGGAGAAAAGCTCCAAGACAGATACAAACAGCATTGCTTTTTTCAAAACTGTCCCGCTATGTTAAATGGGTTTAACCTAGTGAGACAGGCTGTAAAAAGCAACGGAGATCTTGCTTTCTCCATTGTTTTTTCCAGAAGCTCTGAGGTACTGTGTAGGCATACACATGCACAGTACATCAGAACTGCCGCAGAATACCCAGACAGCTGCGGAAGGGCAGCAAGGAGGCATTATACAATGCCATTATTTAAGAAAAGTAATTATTTTTTTTCTTAAATAATGTCATTGTATAATAGCAATAACCCACTTCTGGGTGTGGGTAATGCTGGATTTACCCATGGTTGGCTTTGTTTGGCAACTCGGGCTTTGCCCTCGTGAACAAACCACACCAACCGTGGGTAAATCCAGCATTACCCACACCCAGGCGTGGGTTATTGCTATAGTATAACATGTGATGTGAAATGTACAACAACTATAGCAGAAAAAATATGCACTGCCAGTAAAAAATAGTGTAAGCCAGAAAAGTAGTAGAAATACAAAGCAAAACTGTATGAGAATTTAAAAACAGGTTATTGCACATGTCCTTATATGACACGGTTCAGACACAATGCTGCCTTAGTAGTTACTCAAGATAAAGATCTTTTACTTCATTGGAAACCTTCAAAGAGATAAATTCCTTACTGAAGCAGGCCATGCTTGGGACTGCAGACATACTTGCTGTTTTGCTTGTCCAGTTCTGTTGACTGGAACTTTCCCTTTCTTACTCATCCAGATCCTATGCATTTATCTGTATCTTGAGGCTGCATGCTAAGAGTAAATACTCCACTTTGTCCATTCCTATGAACTGGAAGCTTGTATGTTGTTACTTTTACAGATTTTGTGCATCCTTAGATCTGTCCTTTCACTTTGTCATGAATGTCTGGCTTGCCCTACAAGATAGCCAAGTAGCTTCTATTAAAGTCACTTTGCTATTATTATTATTATTATTATTATTATTATTATTATTTAAGGTTTAGCCACTTTCTGCATGCTAAGAGTAAATACTCCACTTTGTCCATTCCTATGAACTGGGAGCTTGTATGTTGTTACTTTTACAGATTTTGTGCATCCTTAGATCTGTCCTTTCACTTTGTCATGAATGTCTAGCTTGCCCTACAAGATAGCCAAGTAGCTTCTATTAAAGTCACTTTGCTATTATTATTATTATTATTATTATTATTATTATTTAAGGTTTAGCCACTTTCTGGGCAGAAGATTGAGTCATGTTTTCAAAGAAGCATGTCTACTGTGAAGAAAATATGCATATAATATCAAACACAAATCACAGAGCAACACATTAAAATTATTTATTTAATTAATTAATTTATTTGACATTTGTTGGCTGGGAATGACCGACTGAGCCAAAGCCCCTTTTTTAGCGGAGGCTATTTGGTATTGCATGCTTTAAGATTTCTGAGAAACTTAGGTTTATCTCAGCAAATGATTTGTTTCAGTTACAAGATGAATTCTTGTTCAGCTGCATGGCTAAACAAGCCTAAAACACAAAAGAGGTACCCACAAAGTAGAATGTTTACCTTCACGTGTAGTGGTTCAACATACCTCTCAACTGTCCAGATTTTCATAGAATGTCCAGATTTAATTTTTGCATCATATTTATGGTCTTTTTCTCATAAAATTGTGATTTTCCTGAAAATAACTGGCAAGTCATTGAGGACTGATGACAGAAAATAACAGCAGAAATTTGAGTTTCAGACGTCTTTCAGAAATTTTATGCTAATGCAAAACCTGTTATTCTATCAACTTTTAAGTTTGTAAGAGTAATATTTAAAAAAATGTCCCTATATTTGGACCTTTGTCTCCCTGTTATTTGTGGCTTTGTCCAGATTTCTTGCTCTAAGAGATTGAGAGGTATGTGGTTCAATAACTTTACAGCATCAGTTTCAACAGCAATGTTTTTGATTTCTTGTGATGACAGGTAAGCTAACTAAATTATTCCTTTTTAGAAAGTGGCAAAACAATTTCTTGCAGCCATATTATCTCTGTTAAAAACAAACATCATAAACAAAAGTCGCCTCTTCAATCTGTCTCTATAGAGCAAAACATATCCTGTATCCATATTATCATTTGAAAGTGAAATATATTATTTTCTGATGTGACAGCTGTGAAAGCCACCCTCAGAATTCTGTCTTTTCTGTTCCTAAGAACTGCTTGATTGAAATTTCATCCATAACACCTTTTAATATACCTTATGTTTCCTCAGGTTCATGTGTTAACTTATGACCTTTTAAAATAAGTTATTTAAAAGACTTTCCTGGCATCTCTAGAATGATATCAGTATGTGTTCTCATTAAAATACAGTGGCTTATTAAGTTTCTTGCAGCATCCCAATTCCCTTTTGTTTCATATGCTATCTTTTCAAATTATTACTACTGTTAGCCAAATTTGCTCCCCCTTGTGAATTAACTTGCAGTGTCTTATGAGCCCAGACTATCCCCTGGATTTATTATTCCTCCATGCAGGCAGCCATTTAGGAGCAGGACGGCAGCGCGCAATGCATAGTAATGAGGCACGCTGCCTGAGCTCCTAGTCTTACACGGAGCGTGTAAGAGTGCAGGGGGCGTGTCTGTGAGCAGAGCTCTCAGAATATACATGCCCCTGCAATGAAGAACAGCAGAAAGGGGTCAGAAATGAGTGAGACTGCTCATAGGTTTCTGCATATCCCCACCAATAGTCCCCCTTGTGTACAACAGCAACAGTATACATAAATGAAATGAACAACCCCCCCCCCCTTTTTTTTTTTTTTTTTTATAAAAATCCCATTAAAGCTAACCGTAAGTGTGCGGGTGTGCCCATCGCTTAACTATGGTTAATGCAGCTTAAATGGCTGAAGAGGATAACAAGGAAGATATGTGCATTCACCGTACAAGCAGGCATTCCCGGTTTGAGTCCCACTGCAGCACATTCTATTTTCCATGGCAAAGCACGTTATGATCATTATTTATGTTGCAAAATCCACTAAATAAATATATTTATGAACTGGAGTACTGCAGTAAATGCACATGTGAAGTGTCAGTGTCATAATGAATAAAGCACTAGTAAGCAGGTGAAGCACCAATAAGCAGTAGTAAGCATATTTAAGCACTAGTAAGTGAGTTTAACCCTGTTTTTGTGGCGGTAAGCAATGCCTACACTCATTAAGCAATCCTGAAGCTAACTCTCTGTAAGCAGATGTAACGGCAGGTTAGCAGTGCTTACCATCGCACAAACCCATGCAAACACACTTACAAATGCTCAAAATTGCCTTAATCACTCTGTATCCAATGGCCCTTGTTCTGGCCATCAACAAAATAAACAGCCATACAGGTCTCAGACCCAGGACCCTATACACAATAGTCACAGTAGTTAACCACCAAGCCATCACAGAAGTACAGAAGAATGAGCTATCAGCAAACAAGTATCCACCATAGTAAAACCAAACTGAACCTGTGAAAGGAATCAGTATACAGACATATGTGCCTTAACCCACTACATAACATAAACATGTGAACCAGCATACAGCAGTAAGGCCAGAAGTCAGGTGTAATTGTAATAGAGTATTGAAGTCCCCAATTAAACGCAAGGAACCCATACAGTGTGTGTACATATGAATCATGGATACCAGGCATACATATAAGTTGTAATGAATAATAACTCAATGTCAAAAAGGAATTATAATGCAAAGTCTAATGTAAGCAATGCTAAGCACTGCACAGGCCAGCTTAGGAGGTGTAAGCAATGTGTAGGCCAGCTAACTCAATGTGCCAAGTGTTATATCCCTTTAAATAATGCCAACCCTAGGTAAGCAGGTTTGTTCATAACTTAGCTTTTTCAAAACTGTCCAATCACAGAAACGTGTGGGAAATAGGCCCTACTTAAACCCAAGAGGTGGGAATACATCTCTTAACTGGTTGTAGCTTCCCGTTGCAGGAACAATGGCAGTAAGGGGAGAAGGTGTGCGCTTCTGGGTGCAGCGCTGGTGCATCCAGGAGTCCAAGGTCATGGCAGGACTCCTTGTCAAAGACCATGATCAGAGACTGCTGCAGGGCCAGTACCAGGGCTCCCAATATAAGGTGAAGGCATGGGACCATTTTGCCCACGACCTCATCAGTGCCACTGGCATACCCCAAACTGGTGAGCAGGTTAGGCATCACTATGCTGACCTGAAGCGGTGTAAGGGGGACCTCTTGGAGGAGTGGCTCCAAGAGGGTAGAGCATCAGGAGATGGTCCAGTCATGTGTATATCACCCCACCATGTGTGTAATAATCGCCAGCTTAGGTATATCATGGATAGGTATGGCTAAATATTCCTCTTATGTCCCCCACAGCTTCACTGGAGCGGGCCGCGAACCAGGAGGCCCAAGTCAGTCACCTGGCAAGGTTGTGATGTGAGGCAGGTCAGTAATACTCATGCAATTACTGTCATAGGAAATAATTGCCTGTTTAAAACCTGTATAGTTCAAGGCAAGTACTGCATACACTAGAGATTATGGCAGGAAGAGTCTCATATCGTATGTATGTCAATAAAAGTGTGATAGCCTGACAATAAAGGTCTAACTGCTGGACTGCATGTGTAAACTCTGGTATATGGTAATGTAGATTAGCAATCATGTAATAGTACTATAGTACTAGTATGGGATGGGAGGATGACATAATGGTTAAGGTGTTAACCTTAAAGACAAGAGATGCAGGGTTTGATTCTCACATGGGGTAACTGGCTAGGCTTCAAATGGCCCAAAAGGGCAGTTAGCCTAGTACTAATGTATGTATGTATGTATGAATTAAGCACTGTTACCCACATTGTGCACCATAACTTGAATGTGTAGGAGTGCCTGTATATCACAGGTGTAATCACCAGAGGCCATTTAGTACAACTGAGAGACACAAAGACAGAAAACAGGGAAAATGCAAACAACAAAACCCAAATAGCACATGCAACTGAGATGTGAACTGTTGTTTTTTTTAGCACGCACAGCCATGGTTTGAATCCTGCCAGTGGTAGTGCTCTGCATACAGAATCATACCCCACAACTCTACAGAAATGTCCAGAATATCCAGTAAAGTGGCCCATGTCTGTTGCCTATCAACCTGTGCCCCTGGGAAATAAGTGGGATGATCCCAGACATATAGGCAGCAAACAGGAAATACAACTGATTGACACACATCTATGAGAACAAACCTGACACACTAGCAACTCCCCAATACCTTATGAGACTAAGAAGCCACGTATGTCCCATTTACACCCCAACTTGTCAAGCTGTGGTTAGAGTGTGTACAGTAACAGAGTGAGATGTATGTGCATAATAGTAATTTGGAATCTGGTACTGTGTGTGGAAACATTCAGGTAGTGCTAATAAGCATTTCTCCCATAAGGTTTCTCAGATACCAACACTGTGCCCAGAAATACAAGAATGATACCCAGTACTGGTACTGTTTACATTGGTATTGTATGGTAGTGTGACTGATGCAGTTGCTCTGAATAATGAGGTATTACACATCACTGTCGCCCACACTGTCCTACAACATATAACTGTTTAGGAAATCTGTATGAGTGTTGTAATACAAGGTCAGAATGCAAAAGCACAGGGAATTAATAAGACAGAAAGCAGATAGGAGATAAACATCAATATCTATGTAGCAGACACAACTGTGATGGACAGTGTTTAAGTTGTAGCAGACACAGCTATGGTCTGAATCGTGGGAGTGGATGTAGGCTGCATACAGAATCATACCTCACAGCTGTACAGATGACGCCAGAATGTCCAGTATATAGGCCCATATCTGCTGCCTGTCCCCGTCCCCCTGGTAAGTCTATGGGATGATGCCAGATGTTTAACCAGCAAACAGCGAATACAAGTGATTGTCAAACACCTATGAGAACAAACCTATCACTGTAGCAACCCCCGAAACTGTTAGGTGAGTAATATTTCAAGTATGTCCTACCTACGCTCCCATGTTGTCAAGCTGTGACCAGAGTGTGTACAGTAACAGAGTGAGATGTATGTGCATAATACTAATGTGTAATTTGGAAGTTTGTGTGGCAACAGTCAGGTAGTGCTAACAAACATTGCTCCCACAGGTACGTCGGATACGAACACTGTGCTGAGAAATACAGACCATTATAACCTGTACTGGTACTGTTCACTCTGATATTGTAGGGAATTGTGAGTGTTGCAGTTTCTCTGAATAATAAAGTATCACTGATCACTGTCACCCACACTGTGCTATAGAATATAACTGTGTAGAAAAGCATGTATATGTGTGTGTGTGAGGTCACTAAAGGTGGAAGAGGGCAATATTCTAGATATGTCCCGGTACACCAGCATGTGGTCAACACATGGCCAGAGTCTGTGCAGATAGAGTTGGATAGCTATGTGCACAACATCAACCCGGAATCTGGGAGTATGTGTAGAAACAGTTAGTGTTAACAAACATTCCCTCCACAGGTATACCAGGTAAGAGGTGTATACTGCAGGTAAAACCAGTTCATGTGTAATGATGATGACAGCCATATCACTGTCCAAACTAAGGCTATAGGGTAGTGTAGTAAGACTTGTAAGGTAGAGATAACAGCACTGACTAAGAAAGTAATGTGGACTGCAGGAATATACTAGTTGTTAATTTACATCTTTCTCCCCCCACCACCATATCTCCAACAATAATCAACATACCCACCCCAATTGGTATGTAATGTCACCTATGTTCTGCTACTGTCCAATTGTTTGATAAATTTATTAATGGTTCCCATGCATGTGCTATACTGAATTATTCCAACATTGGTGGCATGGTGTCATCAATGTACTTGCATGCTGTTCTTATTTCCAATGTGGTCCCATATATGCATGTGTTCTGTTTGCTATACAACTGTTCCATACCTGGTGTCTGGGTTAATGGGAATATCTATGCATGCTGTTATACCTAACCCTGGAATGTGTTGACTATTACTAACCCACATATGATGATGAAATCTAAACACAATAGCACGCTTGGGAATGCCGGTCCCAGCGGACCCTCCTGTCCCACCTCAGCTGGCCGTGGCACCAGGCACCAGCATGTCTGGGACCCAACCCAGGACCTCCCTGTCCATTGTTCTTGCACCACCTTTGGGTGGAACTGCCTCAGGGGATGGGGCTTGCCCCCCTGGGAGTGGGCGCAGACAGGCACCTGTCACCCATCGCCAGGTCAGGGTGTGGTGCGTAGAGAGATCAACCAGCAGTTTGGTGATCTTCTACGCCAGCTCGAGGGCCATGTGTCATGATTAGGGAGTCAGCCTGGCTCTATGACTCAGCCCCCACCACAGCCACCTTTGGGGCTGTGAAGGTGCAGTGGTGACTACCCATGGGTGGGGACCTCAGTCCCACTGTTTCCATTAGGGGGCTCACCCTCCCCATCAAGTTGTTTACCCCCCACGTGTCATATACTGCCCCTGTATGAATCTTGTTTGTCTTGTCTGTTAATCTACCGAACCTACCTCCCCAAATATACCTACTACTCCTCCCCAACATCCCACTCTCACCTGAAAAAAAAAAAGGGCAATCTGTTCCCACAAAAAAATCTTGCCACATACATAGCTGTCCATTTCACACACCTGTCCTCTGGACACATGTAATCCAGTCTGACTGGCATCACAACTTATTTTTGTTGTCCTCACCACCTCCCAGGGGTTTGAGTGTCCAAATCTACCTGCAAATTCAGTGTATATGCACAGCTGTTGTAGAAGAAATGGGAAGCTATGGACCCTTCCTACACCCTTCCTGCATATCCCTGGCTATATTCCCTACTGACTTTCCCTCCTTGTGCCCCTTTTTTCACCACTTTCCTATCAACCCCTTTTTCATGTCTTTTAAAGAAATTAGTGCAGGGATAAGTGGGAATAAGCACTTTTAAGCAGCAGTAAGCAGGTTTAAGCCTGTTTGTGCGGGAGTAAGCAATGCCTACATAGGTTAAGCAATTTAGAAGCTAACTGAGTATAAGAAACTGTAACCTGAAGTTAGCAGTGCTTACCTCCATGCAAACCCACTTACAACTGCTTTAAAGTGCCTTAATCACTCTGTATCCAATGGCCCATGTTCTGTCCGGCAACAAAATAAACAGCCTCTGCGAGGCTCAAACCCAGGACCCTGCACAACATAGCCAAAGTGATTTACCACTAAGCCATGTCAGATATACATAACCTTGATGTTTTCAAAAACATATCATCCAGCCCAGTCATTCAACAGTACAGAGAATGTATTTCTATATTTAGATGTATGTGTGTGTGTAACTATATTATCTAAACAGATACAACATATCTATATATGTAGATATACGTATATATATATATATATATATATATATATATATATATATATATAAATATATATATATATATATATATATATATATATATATATATATATAAATATATACATATATATAAATATATATGAACATATATACATGCAAATGCCTACATCTATAGATATGTATGTCTACATCTATATGTCTAAATATATATAGCAGGTTATATATATGTCAGCAGATATATATATATATATATATATATATATATATATATATATATATATGTATATATGGACATACATCTGTAGATAACAATGGGGAAATAAAAACATATATGTCCACATGCAACATTAATGGGGTTGAGAGACCCCAAACAATATACGTCTTGTACGAATAGGTATACCCCCCACAGTCAAACATGTCCCCCCTGCAATACACTACCAAGTGTTGCAGATCCCATAACCAGGACCAGACACAACATGGGCATCCTTAGGATACATATACACAGATACATATATGCAGATACAGATATACACACATATATTATATATATATATATATATATATATATATATATATATATATAAACACACTTATATATAGATATATATGTAACTACACATACACACGCAGAGATATGTACAGTAAGTTACATATGTAGTGCGTGCACACAATATGGAACAGCCTCTATTCCTACAATTACCACCTTACCAACTGGAGACTGTATGAGTCACCCATACAAATGACATTAATTGCCTGCAAGATATACCCATAGAGATATCAAAGGATATAACATCACACACAGGTGTGCATAAATGGGAATGCTTTATTTGTGTACTATTACAGTTGTATATGCCATGTCATATAGCTGTTTAGACATGGACATCTATATAAACTGAGTAATGCAACTGTGAAACAGTTATACTAATGCAGTAGTCTGGAAAAGTTAACAAATGTTGCTCTCCAGGCCAAGGCCATCAAGTAGTACAATAGTAAAGACAGACTGGGCCACAGGATACCAAACAATCAATGGTAAGTAATGCAGGTGTACAGTTCAGCAGCCTCTGTCTACACTCTGTAGACAATCCCTAGGGGGTAAAGGCCTCAGATGACACAATGGGATGTAACTGTTACATAATAATGCACAGCTGACACCATCACAAGCACACTGACAAACAGAACAGTCTGTATGGCAGGTGGCAGTAGGCCTGCATTTAACCAAGGTGGATTGTATGGTAATGTACATCCATATACCTTAAGGCAGCTCACCCCTGATGGTCTTCAGAACTTTGGGCTTTCAGGATTCCATAGCGCTCCCATATACATATATGCATATATAAATATATAGTCACATAGATATAAGTATATGTATATATAGATATATGTATATATAGCCATATATGTATCCACATCCTATGTGTACAGATATGCCTAGTTATGTTGGTATATATGTAGATATCAATAACTATATGTGCATACATATCTATTCTGATATACCTACTACTGTCAGTATATATGTAGATATCCATATGTATATGTGCATATGTATCTCTATCTGTATATGTGTAGACATATATTGCTCTGTATATGTATATATCTCGGTGTTTATTTGTATATCTATGTACATATACATATCCATCTAGGTATGTCGCTATGTATATATGTATGTCTATATAGATATCTGGATAAGTATATGTACATATATCATCACCATATGTCCTGAACATGGAGTGTAGCCCTACCTCAGCCCCTGTAGTCCCAACATCATAGTGCAAGGGGATGTCAGGTATGTATAGCAGGTATACTTGTAGAGTATTGCTACTGTAATAGGGGATTGTCCTCATAAACATGGTGTGTGTGGGAGGTCACATCTGCTTTTAACATGTGTGCCATTGGCTACTGACAGACATCCTAAGGACAGCATAGTACAGTACCACTGCTAGCACGTAATGCTCCTGTGGACTACAGCAGAGGTAATGGCCAATATATGTGGACAGTCTGCCACACTCTGGATAGTCCAGAGGTATACACATAACCCCTTAGTGCAAGACATGTGGCCCAATCCTGACAATGTGGATATTAACAGCCATGTAGATGGGTATAACACATTACTTGTATACATTTTCCCCCATAGGTTATGCATTCACACATCCCTGTCTGTCCTGCCACATAATAACTGCTGCTAAGGAGGTGCCATGGCCACATACCACCCACTAGATATTGACATACATCTGTACAGCATACCACTGCTCTGTCTGACATACATGACAGTTATGGTGACCCGGCAGCAGTACATCTCACTGGGTAAGTACACTAAGCTGCTAGGCATGTAACAAAGCACTGTGCAGGCTACAAGCAGACCGGCTCAACACTGGCCCACATTTCCTATGGGGGAATGCACATGTACCTGCACATAGATAGCAGGCTCTACAGGCATGCCACAGCACAGAGTAACATACACCTGTGTGTAAGTGCATCACCACAACTAATGTGAACACAGCCACAGCTACATATGGCATGCTAGCATGTTATTACAGTATATGGACTATCTGCTCAACACCAAACTCATATGTGCCACACACTAACCCTACATATACTGGGCCACTACACAGTGTGGTCTGAAGCCTGTCTGTGGTATGGGACATGTGCGTGTATGGCCCTAAAAACATGTAAGCCAATAGGGTAACATACAGTGGAGCAGCATGTAACATCAGATAGAACAGAACCAAGAACAATGACATCTACCAGAGTCTGTACCCAGGCCAAGGTACACATTAACAATACACACACTGCCGACAATCACCATAAGTACACAGACCTCAGTACTGTACACACAACCTCAGAATGTCCAGGTAATGTCATCAAATATAACCCCTACTATACATTACATGTGTAGCAGTCTGATATCTCACTGGCTTGTTTTCAGATATGACGCCACTAATTATGGTGTACAGTACATATGCACCCCTTACTGCATGACATATGTACAAAGGTTGTCAGGCCAATATTGACATGTTGCTGTGATAACCTCATACATTTACTGTTGTAACAGGGTTTGTTGCACAATATGTCCTATGAGGGATATGAAGTCAGTAACTCTCACGACTGTCACCATCTACAGACTGCAATCCTCGCACTACCTTCTGCAGTTCACAGATAGGTGCTCTGTGGGTAACACCTGAAACAAAAGGCACCACACACTGGCCAGACTGCACATGGCCCTACAAATGGGTGTTCCCTCATTAACATAGCACTGATATGGCAGGTATGTAAACATGTAGGACAGCCATATCCACACACACCCTGTTAAACCAGCATTACTCCAAATGCAGTATAGCAGCACTTACAGTCTGTAGTCAGGTCAGGCACATCCCCATCCTGTGTGTTGACCTGTTTCCATAAGTGTATGTTGTTAGAGGTAAACCCCAATCCATCTGCGATGCTGTTTACCAAACAACAGATCGAGATCCTGCTCACAGAGAATGAACGGCCCACCACCAACATGATGTTTCTAGATATTAATGTGTGTTTCCATGCAATTGGCTATGGGAATGTTACCACAGCTGTTCCACATGCAATCAGCTAGAAGAGGGCTGCAAATCATGCAGACACCATCAGCTGATCCTGAGCATCAATTAGAATACACATGCTGCTGCCTAAGCAAAGCAGGTGTAAGTCTCCACATCACCAGAGAGGAAGTAAGGGAGGCAGACAGAGACACAGAAAAGCCAGGGAGGGGTGGGAGAGTAAAACTTATGCATGTCTGTGTCATACACCTATCAGTATAGGGTATCAAACCCCCGACGACTATGCAGTGCTATCATATGTCCATGCAGTTACTGGATGCGCCACATAGGTTACATGTTGGGGAGCCCTCAGAAAGTATATGCGATGGTGAGTGACATCTGCAACAGGGATATGGTAGCTATGTGGTAGGTGTAGGACACATGCCTGCCCACATGAACAGGTGTCAGCATCAACACAACCACACTCTCACAGGGATGCACGCACACTGCCACACTTGGCATGGCCAGGAATACAACTCATTACTAGTGGGATTGCCACAACACAGTACTGTGCAAATATCACATTCATCATAAGGGTCATACGGAGGTTATATGTATAAAGGGTATGTGGAGGTGTCTGACATCAGACAGCATGCTTCAGTATGCCAATGGGGGTTGTAGTGAGTGTAAATGTGGTCATACGCATCATACACCACACACACAGACACGGATGCCAGTACTGACATGCATGTGTGCACTGCTTCACGGGTGTGTTGTGGTTGATGGTGCCAGATGGCTATACAAGGCTAGGTGATGGATATACCTTGGCATCAGGCCACATGATAATGGTCTGCATTGTGGCTCAGGGGTGTAGTGTCCGGAGCTGCCCACACATGTGGGTATTGTATTCACCATCCAGTCACCTGGCTGACTATTGCATGTGGCCAATGCTGTGCACTGCTTGCCATGTATGTCTTCCTTAGTCCATGATACGGACAGTGTCTGGTATGTACACACCTCCCACATGCATGTACAGTGACATGTGGAACTGTACCTGGGCTGGCTGGCCCATGTTGTATACACAGATCATTATCATCAGATGTGCCAGTCCTAGCCTCATGTGGTGGAAACTGGTCATGGACAGCAGGTTTGCCCTGCACCTACATTGATAGCATGATACCAGTATTCACTGGTGTCAGTGGCATCTGTCCATACAGGGCTTGTGTTTCAGGCATGTTATGTCCTTTGTGGGTCACATTTGATGGCACCACAGGTGTTGCAGGTGTCCAGTAGGGAACATGGGTGAGGTGCACTGTCAGCATGTACATGCCTATTGGACTGATGGACAGGGTGCCGTGCCCTTTGTAGCCCACTGCGATCACACCATGGTTACTATCAGTGGGCAATATGCAGGGTACTACCAACATAGCAGATGTTGCCAAGGCAAGTCTGTGTGTGTGTGTGTGTGTGTGTGTGTGTGTGTGTGTGTGTGTGTGTGTGTGTGTATGAGACATGGGTTGAGAGTTTACCCTGGGTAATACAAGGGTTGCTAACATTGTTCAGCTGGCATTGCTGTCACATTTTAGGGGTATGGATTTGCACCTCAGCCTCTTGGCTATTTCACATCTGTTATCCCTGTAAGGTGCACATTGTGATATATACTTGGCCCACCATAAAAGAAGTTTGCAAAACCCGCTCCACATTGAGTCCAGTTGTTACACACTCACTACCACTGTCACACAGGATACGAATGACAAACACACACACACACACACACACACACACACACACACACACACACACACACACACACACACACACACACACACACACACACACACACACACACACACTCACACTCACACATATCATGTCTGGGATTAGAACTCCTACCTAACTAGTATATTACTTTATAACACTTTGCCATTATAGGATGTGCCACAGAGATTAATGGAGTTCTCCTTCCCCAATGGTATATTTCACAGTGAATGACATCAGCAGGATTGCCAAAGTAGGGCATATGAATTGTAGTGAGTGTGACTAGCCTAAAATGCATTGCTCCCTACACATAGAACATAGAAACACACACAAAGCATCCACAACTGCCATGTGTGAGGATAGAACCCCTACCAGAGTTCTATATCACACTACAGCATGATGCTGTTATAGGATGCACCACGGAGATTACTGGAGTGCCCCTTCCTCAAAGATGTATTTCACAGTGAATGACATCAGCAGGATTGCCAAAGTAAGGCATTTGAATTGTAGTGAGTGTGACTAGCCTAAAATGCATTGCTCTCTACACACACACACACACACACACACACACACACACACACACACACACACACACACACACACACACACACACACACACACACACACACACACATACACACACACACACACACACACACACACACACACACACACACACACACACACACACACAATTGCCAAGTCTGGGATTAGAACTCCTACCTAATTTATCTCACTACAGCAGTATGCAGTTGTAGGACATGCTACGGAGATTACTGGGCTACAACCTTCCCAAAGGTGTATTTCTAGGTGGATGGCATCAGCAGCCTTGCCAAAGTAAAGCATTTGAATTGTAGGGTGTGTGACTACCCTAAAAAGCATTGCTCTCTACACAGAGTTGGACACACACACACACACACACACACACACACACACACACACACACACACACACACACTTGCCAAGTCTGGGATTAGAACTCTTATCTATTTTATCACATTACAGCAGTACGCAGTTATGTCACACGCTACGGAGATTACTGGGCTACAACCTTCCCAGAGGTGTATTTCTAGGTGGATGACATCATCAGCCTTGCCAAAGAAGAGCATTTGAATTGTAGGGAGTGTGACTACCCTAAAAAGCATTGCTCTCTACACAGACAGAGTGGGACATACACGCACACACTTGCCAAGTCTGAGATTAAAACTCCTACCTAATTATTTTATCACACTACATCAGTATGCAGTTATGGCATGCGTTACAGAGATTACTGGGCTACAACCTTCCCAGAGATGTATTTCTAGGTGGATGACATCAGCAGCCTTACCAAAGTAGAGCATTTGAGTTATAGGGAGTGTGACTATCCTAAAAAGCATTGCTCTCTCTACACACACACACACACACACACACACACACACACACACACACACACACACACACAAACACACACACATTGGAACTCCTATCTAACTAGTTTATCACACTACAGCAATACGTGGTTATGGGACGTATCATGGAGTTTACTGGGCTACAACTCTCCCAAAGATGTATTTCACAGTGGATGACCTCAGCAGGCTTGTCATAGTAGGGCTATGGAAAGGGCAGTGTGTGTGTGCACGGGCCATAACCCATTCATCTAGAGGTTGACACACTACATGCAGGTCCACACAGGGTCAGATTTCACAGGTACGTGTATACAGCTGCTAGATGACTACTTCCTTTTAAAGTCATGTTGCTCAGCTAGCACGTGCACCACGTAGTCTGTAATTCTGACAGATACCGGTGGCTAGTATCTACAGTGAGTGTCATCTGAACCTCATGTGGTTGTGGACCTTTGGCTGTGTGCTGGGTGGGGACAGGCCTGGATGGCGCCTTGTCACAGTCATCGCCTTCCACACATCTATGTATGTCTACCTTTGGTTTATTATAATGTGTTGCCCTTAGATATATATCTGCATTCTTATCCACTGTGTATGCAAAGCATGTGTGGTGCATACTGAGGAGTGTCTGCACTATCATCTGCGACTGCCAGATATGTCTGGTCCACTGGTATTTGCAGACATGGCCTTCATGTGTTTGTGTGTGAGCATGCCCTCTATGACCTTTCAGTATGTTGTTGACTGACACTGTCTTCATTTCTCTAAGTGTGTGAGCATGCCCTATATGCCCGTCTGTATTGAATATGTGGATCAAGTCTAGGTAGTTTGTACTGCAGTGCTGACCTTTGTGTTGTACACCTACAGGTACCATACTGTTTCTGCAGGATATCCGTCGATCATTTGGCATTGACTGCTACTACATTTCTACATAGGATTGGGGGGCACACCTGACTATTTCTACATTTCTACACAGGATTTGGGGGGCACACCTGACTGTTACTACATTTCTACGTAGGATGAGGGGTGGCACACCTATTTCTACATTTCTACACAGGATTAGGGGGGCACACCTGACTGTTACTACATTTCTACGTAGGATGGCGGAGCACACCTGACTATTTCCACATTTCTACACAGGATTGGGGGGGGCACACCTGACTGTTATTACATGACTACGTAGGATGGGGGGCACACCTGACACTTGTACATATTTGCTATGACTGTACTGGTATATCAGGTACTCCATTTCATTCTGTATTCCTACCTATCATGCTGACTAGAGGCATACCAGTGTACTACAGATCTTAGCTTTGATTTACCTACATATTAGTTTCTGACTTCCTACCCTTCAGAACTAACGTCCCACTGCCTGACCTGCTGTAGTCTGTCTGTGTAGGCCTGGGGGGAGGTTACCCATAGGCATCATTCAGAGGCCATAGCACAGCCTTTGTTTGTGTTTGTCTACACCTGTCCTGCTGGCTGTGACTGTTGTTGGGTATGTGAACCCCCCTGACTGGCATGTGTGAGTAACTTACCTTGTGGGTGTCTCAGTATTGAGGGTGGTGCTGCATGGCTGCCTATGTCAGATGCACATAGTACACTCCCTACACATGGTTGAGCACAGGTAGTGAAATGTTTGGCATCCCTTTTATTGTATGTGAGAGTCAGAGAGAGGTGTTATTCCCTGTGTCCCTCCTGTGTCAGTGTATGTGCTATGCGTTGCCTCTTTGCCAAGGCCAGGGCATACTGGGCATGCCTCCTTCTGCCTACTGGGGCAGGCTCAGGTTGTTCCTACTCTGAGTCACTCTGTGCCTGTGCAGGCCTTGGCAATGGTGGGGGGCTGGTTGGCCCTGCCCCATGCTGTTCCTGCTGCAGCTGTTTCTGCAGGATCATATTGTGTAGCATGGCACATATGAAGACAATTTGGGTACATGTAGCTGGTGAGTACTGCACGGGTCCACCGGATGTGTCCAGGCACCGGAACCGTGACATGAGCATCCCAAACACATGCTCTACAATAATTCTGGTCTGTGCGTGTGCCTCTTTATGGAGTTCTTGTTCAGATGTGTGTGCATTTCGGATGGGTGTCATCAGCCTTGGCTCCAGTGCGTATCCAGCATCCCCCACTAGGTGACTGTGAGGGATGTCCCCACTGGCAAATCTCTGGTACAGCTGCGTCAGGTGCCAAATGTGGGAATCGTGATAGCGTCCAGTCAGTCAGCACACACATTCATTATTATGCCCTGGGAATCGCACACGACCTGGCAGTTGATGGAGGGGAAGCCCTTGCGGCTGATGTAGACCCTACCCTGCTCACCGGGTGGTGCTTTGATGTGTATGTGTGTGCAGTCTATAACTCCCACTACCTGAGGATATTCTGCTATTTGGTGGAACAGTTGCATATTGCTGGCCAACGCCTCACAGGTGTTGGGGAAATATACGTGCTCACCGACATGTGCTGACATGGCATCCAGGAACTGGTGGAGTACCCTGGATGATGATGCCTGCGAGATCCCCATCATATCCTCAGTTGGCCTTTGGAAGGTACCTGTAGCTAGTATTCTTAGGCCTGCTCATACCTTGGTATCCACTGGGATGGGGTCCCCTCTGTTAGTTCCGTGTGTGAGGCGTGGCCAGCACAGCTCAACAATTTGCTGTAGGAGGTTCCTGTCCAACCTATAGTGCTCCACTATCTCCAACTCACATAGCCCCTGGTAGGTTACCCTGGGTCTGTATACTCTTCTCCGTCTCCTCACTGTGGGTTGGTCAACAGCATTCACATCCTCACCCCCTCAGCCTCTTCCACAAGTTGTTGTATGATAGCTATTGCAGCCCCTATCATTTTGCTGTTGTGAGTGTTAAAAGTTCCCCGCTTGTTTACACTGGTGGTGTAGAGTGTGGGAAAAACCAGAAGGGAAAGTGCTTGCATAGTTTATAGTAGTGTTCTGGGCTGGACTGGTCTGCTGCCTATGTAAATGTCTGATTCTGATACATTTCACCTGTCAGCTATGCTAGTTCTCCTAGATTACCTTCCTACTGCTGTTTTCCCTTCCTATTGCCTTCCTGTTTAAGCCCAGTTGTGCACCACACAAACAGAGTGCTCAGATGTGCATAGAGCTGCTATTTCCTGGTTTAACTTTTTTTAAAACCTTTAAAACCCGGTGCACGGCACTCACACCCACTTAGGCAATGTACAGAGTGCTAGGCAGAGTCAGACACACTCCCTTGCTTAGCTGTGCTTAGCTAGGAGCAAACCTGAGCCACAGGGCACCAGTCCACTTACAGTATGCCTGACACACATCCCCATGATGTCAGCTAACTCCTAGGCTTGCACCAAGCTATTCCTACTCTTACACTGTTGGGACCTGAGTAGCATGCTGGGGAAAACTGGGATTCACTGTTATTCCCCTCATTTGCATAGGATTGCCTGCTAATGCATAGTTACACGTCTCACACTGAGACTCCCACCTTAGCAACCACTATTCACTGGCCATGTTGTCTTCTGCCTGCCATTGACTTGCATGGCAGAATAGTGATTTTAGTTAGAATGCTTATTTTAGGTTTATTTTGTTATTTTCCCCCTGATCCCATTTACGTGCCGTTGCCCTACGCTTAAACAGCTGAGATCGCCTAAAAAAAATAAAAGTTGATTTTTTTATTTTTTATGTTGTTTGCTTCCTGACTGATATGCAGCCTTTATTTGGACCTGTCACGGCTCTGTTTTGGATTTTGCAGAAATGTACTTGGTTACTAACCGTTACATTTTTGCAGATTGCACTAGTCCTGCATGGCTGTTTGCAAGCAAGTAAATTCATCTCATTTGCATGGATTTCTCCTGCAAATGTGGTGATTTGCATATAGGGGCTTAGTCCATGCAGGACTAGTGCAGGAGTGGTCGTGCACTCCCCTGCAGGCTGTTCCCGGATCACACGGCAGACATATTGCCTGCTAGAGCTCCTGCACTGATCCTGCACGCCATGCAAGGCATACAGAATCCGGGGGTATATTTATATTTTTTCTTTTGTATGAAAGGCAAGTGATCCTAAAGTTTCTATTTTACTTTTTACTCTTTGTAATGTCTTTTGTATTCCCTGCATACACTCTATAAAATTTCATTGAATTATCTACATTTTATGTATGCATATTTAGGCACAGCTTTCTTTAATTATACCATGCTACTATAAAGGGGCAAAATGCTGATGGTATTTTCTATAATCACATTATGGATGGTAGGTTTCTATGTGTGAGTCAGCACTGATCCTTTTGTTTTTGGGAGATTTTGCTCGTCTTCATGTTTGTACAGTCTAGGAATTGATATATATATATATATATATATATATATATATATATATATATATATGTGTGTGTGTGTGTCTGAGGGTGGTTGTCTGGGTACGGAGGGGGTCTTACAGTGTGAGTTTCCTCCTTTTTGGTGTTTTGGGCTTTTGTGTTCATCCATGTGTTTCTTTAGTGTCTGGTGACTCAAGGCTCTTTGTCAATATTAATTGAATTATTTCAATTTTGTTCATACATTTATGAGCCAATATAATAAGAACAACACATCACTCTAAATTTTGGTGTGTATCTTGCCATTGTTATACTCAGGTAAAGTACTACATTTGACTTCTACAGATTCATCTCATTACAAATTGTTAAGGTGTGTTTTTTGCAAGACATTTACCTTACCATTTCCAGACCTAAATACATATATTCCCAACCATTCTACTCACTCAAGACACATTCTGAGATCATAGTGCTGAATTATATAACGTTGTACCCTATTTAGAATGAGGATGTTGTCAATGGAGCTTAATGGTACAAATTCAAAGATTCATGAAGTTCTAGCACATCTTGGATTGTTTTAATAACCACATCCAACATACAGATCATACCTCTCTAGAATAAAATTAAGAAGATATAGGCTTATGCCTGAGCCTTGGGGTATGCCACAATGCTGAGACATAAGCCTGAGCCTTGGAGTGTGCCATAGCTTATTCATGTCTTATTACCTTCCTCAGTTCTTAATCTATTCTTAGGATGTCATTGTCTACCCTTTCAGAAGGTGGACTTCAATGTACATGATTTCTAGTCCTGGGTCTCTTGCCTTTTATGCCATGCTATCAATGTATACACCCTTATTTAAGGATGATAGACTCTAGGCAAAGCCATGTTTATTTGTATTGTGCATTCTCTAAAACAAACATTTTGTATCAGACATTAGTAATTCTGAAAATATTTCACCTTGAACTTTTACTATCCCATAGATTAAACTCACTGAGCTATACTTTGTTCTCTTTTTGACTCATTTACCCATGAATATCTGGACTACAATGTTTTATTTCGAGCAAACCAAAGAAGTTAACGTTTTCCACATCAATTCCTGCTTCATATACAGCAATTTCATATTAATTGTACCATCAGTATTTGCTTGTTTACTGATTTTATTCTATGTATCTTCAATCAGGATATTCTGTTATAGTTCTCCATAATATTTTCTCCTGCAATTTCTTATAAACTCTTAATCTGTCCAGAAATACTGGCTTGTTATTGCTGAATATTGTTGCTAGATCAGCTTCTCTGTTTTTTAGCTTTTTTCCTTTTCTCTCCCTTTGTTTCACAGTTGGTTTGTATAACATTTTGGATTCTGTCATGATATTGCTTCACCTTACCTAATTCAACTTCTGTAGCAGCTGTATGTCTTAGTCATCCCTTTTAGTTTCAGACTTAGTAGCTTCTACCAGATATCAGTCACTCCTTTATTCTACTTTGATCTGAATTATTCTCTCTATCCCTCCCTCCCTCACTGTCTCCTTCTATTATTTGTTAAATATGCAAGTATGAGCTCAGTGGACCATTTTCAGTCATGATCCAGGCTGCAAGGATACGGGGTAAATATAATGTAATATTTGTATAGACCATTTACTATAGCTAATTAACTAGGATGTTTTTATGAGGAGGCAGGGAATCAGATTCCCTGGAGAAAACTAGGACAGACATTAGAAAAGCATGTATATGCCGCGCAGACACTGATCAGGTCCAAAGAAAACCTTGGGGCTCTGGATGCTGTGAATTGTAGCGTTGCAAAGGTGGGGAAAGCAGGCAGCTGTCCAAGGTGGAAATTGTTAGACAGTGCTTTCGGGCAATCCGAATTGCTCTTTAGTAATAGTGCATGCCTGCTTTTAAATGCCGGCGTACTACCTGTGGTCAAAGCTGAGCACTGTAGGACTTCCTGTGTTGTCTAACTGTAGCAACTGATTGCTACATATGTTGCAAGCAATTTGCTACAGTTTAAAAGAGGAAAAAATATTTTTTTTATGCTAAAAGAAATCTGAACACTGCAGTGGTCCATGGTATAAATGGTGTCATCTGCTTGCTACAGTTTAAAAAGGAAAATAGTTTTGTTTTGTTTCATTAACATAAATCTGAGCACTGTACCATTCTGTGAATGGTACAAACTGTAGCATCTGCTTGCTACAAGGGAAATACATTTTTTTAACATAAATCCGAGTGCTGTAATGCTCTGTGCTTGGTAGAAACTGTGGTAACTGCTTGCTACATTATAGTAAGTAGTTTTCTGCAGTTTAAGGAAAGCGAAGAGCTTTGTTTTTTGCTGTCAGCTGTGGAGGGGTGGGGGTGTGCATTAAAGGGACCCAATTGCATGTCACGTGTACCACTTAGGATGACAGACTTGCACTATTTTTGCTTTCTCAAGGGGTAGGAGATCAGGGAATGGATCAGCCAGCTAAGTCTCTTGCTATGAAACAGTGATCTTACAACAGAGCCACCATGCTTATAAAGCACTGCAAACATTCTTAATCTCCTGACTTATTCATTATGACCTTTCAGGATTTGAATCTTTTATACTTTAACCTTCATCTCCAGTCCAGTTACATTACATTACATTACATTTGCTTGAGCACAGAATAAAACAATAATCCTAGCTACTCTATATTTTAAGTACATTTAATATTGTACTTCACTGGTATCCTGATCTTCCTTCTCATCCAGACCACCTCTCTCATGCAATGATGAATGCCTTTGTATAGTCCTTCTCTGCTACTGCTGATTAACCTTGCCTTCACAAGGGCCTCTATGCCTCCCTTAACCTTGGTTATTACTTTGTTCAGAATTCTACCCTTTCTGATATACTCCGGCACCACCTGGCTGAGCCCTATTTTGACAAGGCTTCAATAAAATTTGTCTCCCCAATGGCCTGGCAGATTCAGATCCCTAATAGTATATCCACTTCCACCTTCCCACTATTTTATTTTCTCATCTAGACTCTCGTCCTCCTCCCTTGATACCTCTGGGGCCTGAAGTACTTCAGGAAATAACCATCAATCTCACATCCTCTTGCATATCCTTGCATCTAACCTTGCACAGTTTGTTGCCCCTCCCATGGTAAGGTGTCTCCTCTCATCTCCCATCCTTCCTCATATTTTATGCCCTCTACTATATATATATATATATATATATATATATATATATATATATATATATATATATATATATAGGTAATATAGTTACTGCATGCGTCAGTGGATAAGGGAGAATAGCTGGTAGGGAGATGGGTGGGGAGACCTGATAGAGAGGCCAGCTCCATGTCAGAAATATGGAAGGGTACAACAGTAGTAGGTGCTGAGTTGGGAAGCAAAGTAAACTTATCATAACAGAAAATGTTTGAAAAGATCACTGTTGCATTAGCATACAGTTATATGGGACATATTCTGCCAAGGACATCAGATGTCTGGATAGTAAACAAAAGCTTTTGGATATCTTCCGCATGCACCATATGACTGCTGAAGCAAAAGAGTGTGTTGGTATAAAAAAGAGCTTTCTTGCCCTACGTAGGGAGGGATGCTAAATCCCAGAGCTTAGAAAAAGAAAAAAAGGTGAGAGGAACCACACCCTAATCAGGCCTATACAGTGGATTATTGCAATATGCAGCTATGCAAACATCTACTGTTTTGATAAGCTGACTTACACAACTGTGCAATATTCATCATTAAATCACTGTTCTCCAAACATAAAGTTGAAGGTTAGAATGTAAGGCTGGGAGAATCGGTGCCAAAGTCCACAAGACCCTGGAGAATATATCTAGCAAATCCTCTTCCAACCTTGGAAAAGGAGCCAGTTTTGCAGTGTTAAGTGCAAATGTGTACAGATGATCATGTTATTGCCTCAAGAATATCCTACAGTCCACCCTTTTCCAAAAGGCTCCAGAAATAGCCACAGCTCTAACAGACTGTACATTGTCATTCTGAGGGGGTCTTTTTCCATGTTGAAAATAACATAACCGAATCACCAGAGAAAGCCATGTAGAAATAATTTGCTTGGAAACTGGCTGTCCCTTTTCTTATCTTCAAAGGAAATAAAGAGTCAGCTGACAATCTAAAATAGTTTGTCTTGTCCTGGTAGTACCTGAGATGCCTCTAGACATCCAGAGTATGCAGAATTGTCTATCCAGTGTTCTTAAACTCAGGAAAGAAAAAAGGAAGTTGAAGAGATTGATTGATTGAAGGTATACTCAGAAACAAATTTAGGCATGAAGAAAGGACCTATCTTTGTGAAAAATCTCAAAAGGGCTGAAAATACATGTGGGCTTACAATTCTGATACTCATCTAGCCAAAGTCAGAGCAATAAGTAAAACCAGTTTCCAAATAAGAAACAAAAGGGAAGAGCTAGACATGGGTTCAAATGGAATCTGAGTCAGATGTTCTAATATAAAACTAAGATCTCAGCAAGGAGCCACCTGTTTCCTGGATGGTCTAATATACACCCCCCCACTTCGAGAACTATTTGACTTGGACCAAGAAATAAAGGGAGAAACTACTGGTGTACAATCAGAACTTGCCAAAAAATGTACTTTTATAGAACAATTCACACAGGTAATGGAGAACCTCCAGCCAATGCCTGTATGGAGTTTGCATGTTCTCCCTGTGTCTCTGTGGGAATCCCATCACCTTCCAAACCTGCCAAAAAATTTACTTTTATAGAACAATTCACATAGGTAATGGAGAACCTCCAGCCAATGCCTGTATGGAGTTTGCATGTTCTCCCTGTGTCTCTGTGGGAATCCTATCACCTTCCAAAAACACTGGGAGTGTTTACACCTCAAACACAACCAGGAAAGGAGTTGGGACAGTAGCACAAACAGGGGTGTCCAAACAGGTGGCCTATGGCCACATTCTGGCCCACAAAAGCATTTTATCTGGGCCTATGTATGTCCCATAACAAACTTTCTTAAATGGACAGATACATGCTGGACATGGTAATATGGCCTCCAAACCTTACCAAGTATGGTAAGTGGCTCCTGAACTTTATGGCAAGTGTCTCCTGATGCAAAAAGGTTGGACAGCCCTAATCTAGATAGTGCCTATTGGGGGGAAGAGTTGTATAGACCAAACTCTTTGTGCATCAGCTGTGGTGCTCAGTATCCTTAGGACAGGAGAACATGGAACAGAGACTTGATGCGGTGTCAGGGCTAGTTACTCAGTGGTGTAAAATATGGCTCTAGGTGATTTGGTTGTGTTGGATGGAGAAGCACCAGAGCCACTACCTAGGCTGCATATTGGTCTCTACTACAGAACCAATAGAAAATCTCTTCCATTTGGCTAAATGTGATTTCCTAGTAGCAGGTGTTCTATTCTCCTTTAATACCTGTAGCAGATCCTCTGAAAGAGGTACCTAATTAAGGTCAAAATATGTCATCTATGCAGTCAGGTTCAGAATTATAGGGTGATTGAAAAATCCCTTATCATGTGTGAGCAGGTCCATTCTGTGAGGACGCTTTTGGTAATTGCATGAGAAGGGATAATCAATATTATCTGGACCAAATTGGCGTTACCAGGAGTATCTTTTTTTTTTGTTATTGCTTGTTTTACTTTCATACCAAACCCATTATTGAAGTATTAGTTTAACAACTTTGCATACACCAATAAATAAAAATATCTGAAGCACAACACATATAGACAGTGTTCTAGTTCAATATTCTGATTAAAATAATTGAGTACAAGAAGAAAAAAAATCAAATAATTCCTAAATAATGATGCAAAAATACAGCTCAATTTAATAACAATACCATAACTTATGTTCATAGATATAAGGATTAGTTTCAGTGTTCTTCAGCCCTTTCTTCCAAGAATGAAAGATAATAACCATAAATACTAATATTACAGACCTCAGCCAAAACCATTCCACCCCACACAGTGGGAGAGTTACCAGGAGTATCTCTGGAGGATGCTTTATTTCTAACATGACTTTGGTAATCATAGGAAAGTAGGAAATGCATAAAGGAACATTCCCATTCATGGAAAATAAAAAGGCATCTCTTTGCCACAGTGGAACCATACATTCCAGGGAATCTAAAATATGGATGTATAAGTCTCTTCAGGAGCATCTTTTTAAAAAACAATCTCTTATTTTCTTGCCTGAAGGGAGATATCCATGGTGAAGAATTCAGTAGTCAATGTTGCACATGCCTAGACTTTCAAGTGATGGTTTTCAAGAAAGGGTTTTTGGCTGTTAAGCATACTATTAATGGTTTTTGGAATGAAAGACTAACAGATGTGACAGCAGCTGGCATTGTTATTCTCCTCTTGGCAGAAAACACAGGCTGTATGGCTGTCCTTACAAGGTATCTAAGGTATCTGCCACTTCCCTTTTGTGACAGACATAAGCTACCTTAGAAAAACACTTTTTTTACAGAAAAAGTAACAAAGGTCCCCAGTGGTGTACTTATCTTACCACAACACTTATGTCACAAGCAGTCCACTGACTGTGATATCTGACTAATTGCTGTAGCAGCAAGAAAGTTCATAATTTTTGTACCCATTCATCCTTTTTATACCAGCATGCACTGTCACTCCAGCAAATGCATGGTGCATGAGGAATATGCCAAAAGTTTTAATATATTGGCTGAATGTCTGATATCCTTGAAGGGATACGTTCCAAACAGCTTTATGCTACTGTAACAGTGATTTAATGAAGAATATCTATAGAATTGTAATTAATCTTTTCTTTTCTTTTTCTTTTTGTTTTCTCTTTCTATTCTTTGAGCCCTGTCCTGACCAGTCAATTGGCCTGTTCATTCTCTCTGGGATGACAGTGCTATGACCCATTCATTCCCCTAGGAATGAGGGTCAAGTGAATCAGGAGTGATGCCATCATCCATGAGACGCCATGTTTTTTCCCTTTAAACCCTAACACTGCCAGATACACTGGCTTCTAAATGTGAACAGCAGCAGATTAAGCATTCCATGGCCCTCAGGCTGTTTTCAGTCCATGGGGATCCTGTCCTCTACTCCCTTCCCCATTTTCTTCCTCCTCTCTCCACTTTTTATTTTAGGAAACCACACACATGCACACACACACACACACACACACACACACACACACACACACACACACACACACACACACACACACACACACACAGACTCACACACACACAAATATACACACATGCATACATGCAAACACACATTACTTTGATTTATTTATTTCCCATGTGGCTAACAACCCCTGTCCTGCCATAGGACTGAATGGTACATGCCATCAAAATTCGACATGCACTTCTTTTTGACTTATCTCCCCAAATAGTATAGTAGAACTATTGTTTGAATTACTCAATTGCCTGTAGGCAGGCACACTCCAGCCCTCTTAAGGGACTTAGCTAGAAAGCTATAACTTGATCTGCAACTGTGAGCATATTAGTATGACTTGCACAACTTCAGGAAAAACTACTTTATGTAGTGCTTTCCTTCCTACATTGTCAGCTACGTACACTTCATTTAATATTGGTCTGTATATTTTTGTGTGAATTCCTCATTCCATTTGACTTAAAATACTACTTGCTTTAATTTCTGTGAATTTTGTAATTACTGATTTAGATATATTTGTTTGTTTTAAAACTGTTTACTTTGCCACCGAGAATGGGTTCTTTAAATCAGTAGGCCAATAATGATTTCCTGAAGTATAAGTATCTTGTCCAATGTCTAAATGCTGTGTCTATAGAAAGGTAACACACAGTAATATTGGACACCTGCATTCCTCTTATCAAAAGCTGGGTGATTTGTTTATTATTGTTGATAGCAAATCTAGACTTGCAGAGGTTGATTTTCCTTGTACAATGACACATCTTAGAAACCAGTTCAAACATGCACTGATTACTAAGCTGTTGATATAAATAATATACGGTTAAGTGTGAATAGAATACATGTAGGAAAGGAAGAGTCCTCTGCAGGTAAATCTCACCCAAACCCTATTAAGCTTGATAATACAAATGACACCTTAGGAACTCGGGATACAAGTAAGCCATGATCTGTGGATTTAGAGCATGTATGACAAAATGAATAAAACGTAGAGAAGGTCACAATAATTTACATGAAAGAAAACAAAAATGAATAATGCATATAATGCTAAGAGAAAATACACTAAGCAAAAAGCTGCTACGTTGTTATGTAATACCTCAGTCTACAGAAAACAAGACCACTGCTCCAACAGAGAAGGTAAGGGAAAAAACAAGGGACAGGCTAAAAGGAAGAAAGAGTGAACAATGAAGAATTAAAGAACATTACTGAAAGTGAAAAGACAAGAAAGACTGAAGCTGACAACATTGTTCAGGTTTTGAAAGTATAAAGACAGTTAGGTGAGAATTGTATGCCTGCAAATGATGTAGGGGTGAACACAGTGGTATTAATAAGACTAATAATTCTGAAGATTAATCTTTTGTAACAACTGAAAGGGCAGCCATTATTTAATTATATGTGGGAGATTCTTCAGATTAAGTTAGAAAATGATATACTAATCACTGGAGATTCAGTTATAGGAACTGATACTCACTTTTGCAGAGAGGATAATGAGCATCTACTTATAGTATGTATGCCAGGAGCAAAAATATAGGCCGTGAGTGAGGCCTTAGGACAACTACATGCAAAGTATGGAGTTGTTTTTATTTATATTGGAGCAAATGACCTCATCTTTAAAGGCTTATTGACTCATAGTAGGGAACAAACAGTCCTCTTAAAATATATTCTGCAGGTGTTAAGGACATATTTTTCAGAAATCACACACAGAAAGAAAATTCAAATCAGCATGTATGAAACAATTTTTTTGGGTAAATACCTTCAAAAAGTGGACTATTTAAAAAAAAGTGGGAGTATATGGAACATCCACACATATTTTGGCACACATATATTTCAACAGGATGGAGTCTGATTTTCAATACCAATATATACAAATGAAGGGATGTTTGCAGAAGATATAGTAGAATATTTGATTAACACAGGACAGAATTTTTGCCAGATCAGAAATGTAACAGTTTAGAGATAGCAACATTTAATTTATCTGTGCTGGTTGTTTATGCAAGAAGCATTAGTAATATATTTTTTAATTGGAAATTTTGCTGGGATCATATAAGATTGGTGTTATTAAAGAACAGTAATTGGAAACCAGATTTGTCAAGGTATAAATGTTATTTTATATAACATTCTAACAAAATATCTGGTGGAGGTATTACGGTAGAGATTAAAGATTGTTATGAGACCTGTAATTATTACATCTTTGATACTAAAACCACACGCTGTAAATTGTGTAATACGGACAATAATGGCAAACATGGACCAGATTACTGTTTTGGAGTGCACGGACTACCAATGCCAAGTGCTAATGACCTAGAGAAATTCATACATTTTTTGAATGAAACAATGGAAGGAAAAATCATAATTGCTGGAGAAAGAATGGAATAACAGTGATTTTGTAAAGTGAGTAAGGAAATTATTTAGAAACTATGCACATATACAGTAATAGTTGCAGATGGTAAATAAAGCAACCAGGGAACTGAACATACTGGATATTATCTGTGCTCATAAAATGATGATTATTACCTCATGTCATGCTCACCACCTGTAATGTGCAGGGTTCGTGGGTTTATAAAGGTTAAACTATTGCTGGACAATTCTGTCAAACTGAAATTTAAGCTAATACACAGACTATATGGAAGCAAGCAGTCACTATATAAAACTAATTGGAGTGATGCATTCAGTGTGAAGATGACAAAATGAATGTAACAGATTATAAAAGGGAAATTATTTGAATGCAAAAAAAAAAATCACAAAAAAATTTTACATGAGGATCTAGGCACACAAGGTTAGGAGGTTATAGTCCCATAAGAACAACATACTTAACATGAGACATAAGAGATATAAGAAATGGAATCAAGATCAAAACTACAATTTTTAAAACCAAAATGAATAAAATGCAAAGAAAACATTAAGCAAAGTGTGAAGCAAGGAACATTTGAAAAAAATGTATATAATTATACTGATCATAATAGGAAACCATTTTAGAGATATATAAGATGTAGCAAAATAGTTGGAATTATTGTAACATTTCCATTGCATTCTTTATGCTATTTGCATTCGTTATTTAATGTTTAATGCTTATAAATTATGATAAATCTTCTCACTTCACTTTCTACTTTTCAGTTTTCCATTTTCCATTTCTTGAACACCTTCAGTTAATTAGCACTTAAGACAGAGGCACACATACATTAATGCAAAAGAAAACAAACAATTTTAACATTTTTATTTATATACACTATATATATGTTTTATTTCTTTATAACTACTGAAATTCAGTCCAACATGACCTAAATTGCTCAATATCGGCCTTCCCTTAAACCTCACTCCTCCTCCCGAACATTATTCTGCAGCTATTGTTCCCACTATTTCCATTTATTTCTATGCATTTGGCTCCTACCCTTTTCCAAAGATCCAACTTCTAGTTCTTTTATCTCATTTACAATATTCAATATTTCAAATACAATTGAGTTAGATTTTGATTTTTTTAGTATTTTCTGTCAGCTAACAGAATTAAACTTAATAAGGCCATACTACGTCTAGACAATTCAGAAACCGTGCTCCAGCACAAAAGAATAATTTCCTTAGTTATATCCATTTGCCCCCCCAATGTAGGGAATTCTTTTTTTAATCTGCAATATATTGACTACTAAAAATTATGTCCCTGTTACCTCTTTATTCCCTATCGCATCTCCAGCATTTGCTAACTGCCTGAGGAAAAATTCAATGGCATCTGCTTAGGGTAATAAAATGCTTATGCAAATACCTACGAGCAAAAATCCTAAACCTTCTGGACTTTGTTACATACTTAGGACCCATGCATATATCCTCCCATTGTACTCTTGTAAATTGCTTTTCCGGTCTCTGTTTTCATTGTTTTCTAACATCCTCTGATTGATTCTTATAGTTATCATGCATTATTTTATATACTTTACTAATTATCCATCTGTAACAGCAGTTTCGGTTCTATATTCAACTAAATAATCTACCAGAGCTTTTTGTGACCACCTGCCCTGTAAATAGCTTCATCTCCTTCAGTTGTTTTTTCTTTTCATATCTATTCTCCCTGCCTATTCCCTTCTTGTAATAATATCTCCGACATACTATCAGTTTTTACATCTTCAGGGACACTGCCTTTTGTTTTTAAGAAAACCATATAGCAAAAAGAGACGTTTCATATTCAGTATCATTACTTAACTCTATCACATTTTCATTCTGTTTTTCTGTCATCACTCAGACCAATTGTCTTCTGCATTTTTACTCTTACAACTGGTTTGCAGATATCAGATTTTACAACCCAACCTGCCAGAATTTTTATATCTGTGCTTAGGGTAGTTTCCAATCAAGTTCCCATTCTCTACAAAAAAACTAAAAGTATTTGGGATATCCAATATAATGTAATGCTGGTCTACAACAAGTGCTAATGTACCACTAGCTCATACACACTTCCAAGTATCTGGGATATCCAATATAATGTAATGCTGGTCTACTACAAGTGCTAATGTACCACTAGCTCATACACACTTCCAAGTATCTGGGATATCCAATATAATGTAATGCTGGTCTACTACAAGTGCTAATGTACCACTAGCTCATACACACTTCCAAGTATCTGGGATATCCAATATAATGTAATGCTGGTCTACTACAAGTGCTAATGTACCACTAGCTCATACACACTTCCAAGTATCTGGGATATCCAATATAATGTAATGCTGGTCTACAACAAGTGCTAATGTACCACTAGCTCATACACACTTCCAAGTATCTGGGATATCCAATATAATGTAATGCTGGTCTACTACAAGTGCTAATGTACCACTAGCTCATACACACTTCCAAGTATCTGGGATATCCAATATAATGTAATGCTGGTCTACAACAAGTGCTAATGTACCACTAGCTCATACACACTTCCAAGTATCTGGGATATCCAATATAATGTAATGCTGGTCTACTACAAGTGCTAATGTACCACTAGCTCATACACACTTCCAAGTATCTGGGATATCCAATATAATGTAATGCTGGTCTACTACAAGTGCTAATGTACCACTAGCTCATACACACTTCCAAGTATCTGGGATATCCAATATAATGTAATGCTGGTCTACTACAAGTGCTAATGTACCACTAGCTCATACACACTTCCAAGTATCTGGGATATCCAATATAATGTAATGCTGGTCTACTACAAGTGCTAATGTACCACTAGCTCATACACACTTCCAAGTATCTGGGATATCCAATATAATGTAATGCTGGTCTACTACAAGTGCTAATGTACCACTAGCTCATACACACTTCCAAGTATCTGGGATATCCAATGTAATGTAATGCTGGTCTACTACAAGTGCTAATGTACCACTAGCTCATACACACTTCCAAGTATCTGGGATATCCAATATAATGTAATGCTGGTCTACTACAAGTGCTAATGTACCACTAGCTCATACACACTTCCAAGTATCTGGGATATCCAATGTAATGTAATGCTGGTCTACTACAAGTGCTAATGTACCACTAGCTCATACACACTTCCAAGTATCTGGGATATCCAATATAATGTAATGCTGGTCTACTACAAGTGCTAATGTACCACTAGCTCATACACACTTCCAAGTATCTGGGATATCCAATATAATGTAATGCTGGTCTACTACAAGTGCTAATGTACCACTAGCTCATACACAATTCCAAGTATCTCGGATATCCAATATAATGTAATGCTGGTCTACTACAAGTGCTAATGTACCACTAGCTCATACACACTTCCAAGTATCTGAGATATCCAATATAATGTAATGTTGGTCTACTACAAGTGCTAATGTACCACTAGCTCATACACACTTCCAAGTATCTGGGATATCCAATATAATGTAATGCTGGTCTACTACAAGTGCTAATGTACCACTAGCTCATACACACTTCCAAGTATCTGGGATATCCAATATAATGTAATGCTGGTCTACTACAAGTGCTAATGTACCACTAGCTCATACACACTTCCAAGTATCTGGGATATCCAATATAATGTAATGCTGGTCTACTACAAGTGCTAATGTACCACTAGCTCATACACAATTCCAAGTATCTGGGATATCCAATATAATGTAATGCTGGTCTACTACAAGTGCTAATGTACCACTAGCTCATACACACTTCCAAGTATCTGGGATATCCAATGTAATGTAATGCTGGTCTACTACAAGTGCTAATGTACCACTAGCTCATACACACTTCCAAGTATCTGGGATATCCAATATAATGTAATGCTGGTCTACTACAAGTGCTAATGTACCACTAGCTCATACACACTTCCAAGTATCTGGGATATCCAATATAATGTAATGCTGGTCTACTACAAGTGCTAATGTACCACTAGCTCATACACAATTCCAAGTATCTGGGATATCCAATATAATGTAATGCCGGTCTACTACAAGTGCTAATGTACCACTAGCTCATACACACTTCCCTGTTGCCATGGAGTCATGTTGGCAAGGGCCATAAATCTTACCACCCTGATTCTCATGTACTACTACTAAGCTAATTATCCCTCCTGGAACCCTGACCATAACCCTAAAAACAACTGTTTGCTGCCTAAAAATAAAATCTCCCTCCCTCCCTAAATGTAACTCTCAGCCAAATCCTTAACACTCACTAACCCTAAAACCCCCTCCCTTTCCTAATCCTAACCTAGCGCTAACTCCCAGTCACTGCCTAAAGCCACCCCCCCCATTTCCCTTCCACCTACCAGTTCCATGATAAGAGCTTCATTGCCTGTGATGGGTGGGGCAGCTGTATCCCTGAACGCACGTGGGTGAATGGGAAGACAGTCACTCTAGCCCCTGGCTGTGAGTTCCTAGATTTTGAGAAGTTGGGCTCGACTGGCTGTAAGGTTCCTATGTAATGTATGTTCATCTTTGTGTTCATCTTTCATAACGTTCCGCAAATGAAAATTAGACCATGGCAGCATACTCTGTGTTTCATAAAGCAGTCTATCACAGTTCTGTACCATTACTTCTAACTCAGACTTTACATAAATAACTCAGACTTTACATAAAATATCTATTTTATTCCAAATGCCATCTGTTTATTCATTTCAGTCTTCATTTCATTATTTAAAAATATCACATCTTCAGGAAATTTACCTCCTAAACTGGAATTACAAAATGATACTTCTGCAGTTCACAGTTCTGCTTGTACCATTCTTCACAACATCAGCAGAAAAAGAACACTGACTTCCTGGTAACAATTCAACATGTGTGGGCAGTCACATCTCCTTACATGTAGTGTTCGTTCCGGCAGAATACTTGATGTTTGTGCTGACGTTACATTTTATTCAGGCATATTTGCTCGAGTCCATGACATGTTTCTCTTTCCTATGATGTTCTCAATAATGTTTTCAACAATTTCACAGCATATCTTTTTTGTCTGGCTATTTTCTAACTCAAATGGGACAATGTATCAGTATCCATTCCAAAATGACCTAATTCTACAACCTCAATTTCTTGCTTCAAACCTAATTCTATAATCTCCAGCTCTTTGTTAATTTTCTATTTCATTTCATTCCTCAGCCATCGGTCCTCCATCATTTTCCAAAAGAAGTGCCTCTACAGTAAATCTTGACAAAAATAAGGATTTTTTTAAAAGTGTCTTGGTCAAATTACTACCACATCGGGTCTCCCCTGAAAGTAGGCCACATCTGGTGGAAGTAGAGACTGAATAACAGAAAAGTGATGCACTAGTGCTCAGCAATAAAGTGTGAAGTCACAAAATTAATTTTGCTAATATAAAAGGTGAAGCTCAAACTTACTCATACACTTCATAATCATTTTTGCAGGGGTGGGGGTAGGTCAGGCTTACACTCCCCAGAATGGGGAGGCTGTGCCAATCCACACCCTTTCTAAGCAGTGTATATATTAACCTGGAGACCATTGTAGCTCAGAGTAAGAAGAATTCTTTAAGACACTACAGTCTTGATGCTAATGCTTGTGTCACATAGTACACTTTTGCAGATGCACTTTAGAGTGTCCATCACTAGTGTGGCATGCTACAGCATGACTAACACACTTAAAAAAGTAAATGGGATAAAAGAAGAGACCACCTCTTGCTGTCTGATACTAAATACCCTCTCAATAAACAGTTACAAATATATAATTTTATGTGGAAAATGTTGTCCCTCCTCACTCCCCTATGTAGGAATTGTCATCAGGTCATGGAGAAAATTGCTATTCTGGTGGGTAAATTAAGAAAAAAATTGGAAAGTCATGTTCAATTATCTGTGTTTTCTTCAACTCTTACTTACAATGCTGCAGGTCTTACTTCACTGACTCCTATCTTTACTTGTTTATTTTCCTTTTCCCCTTTTCTAAAGTTGAATGAACTATCTTTCATAAATACTATACTGTATGAAATACAGCAGCAACTCTATACAGCTATCATACAAGAAGACAACCTAATGAAAATATTCTTTCATTTTTTTTTGCAACTTTATTAGAGCAACCAGTAACCATCAAACAATTAACAAGGTTGTCATACAATTAACAAATCTAATGTATATCATACTATATCATAACAACAGTGAAATCAGAAAAACTTTAATGATGAACACAGTTAAGCATATTATTAACAAATATAAAGAATAAGAACTACTAATATTTTATTACCAAGAAAGAAATTAAAACACAAGTACGTTTGTATACACTATTTCAGTGCAGGAGCGAACTTTATATTATAAAGTGTTTAACAAACATTTCCAGTTATAACAAACTGTCTTGGAATAGGGAATATTTCTATTTAATTGTATTGTTCTTCCAATAGTCTAGTCCATACCTTTTTGTCCCTCAGACCACATTGTTACTAGCCCATCCCATACTAGTCCATGTCCATGCCAGGTCTACCAGCTACTATCCAACTCCCTGCCCCATATTTACTATGTTTGTGCTGGGGCTGGTTGTGGATCCTGATGGTGTCCAGAGAACTCAGCTCATCTGTGCTTCCATTGGGGGGGATATGTTATTATGACCTACACACTTCCCTTTCCCCATCAACCACACTTATTGTTGTATATCTGAGGGCAACTCCCCTCTTTGGACCTTGCACCCTTTAGGGAGTGTATCAACAAGTATCCTCCCACCTAGGCTTGGTGTGCCTATCCCTTCCCTGCAGCTCCATCAGTCGCCTGAGATGCTAATCAAACCTAGGTCAGCTAACCTGTAGCCAAGGCTTTATCCCTCTATGCCAAAAAAGCAGCTTAGTCCCTACCTTTTTTTTTGCCACGTACAAAGGTCCTTCCAAGATAGTTACTCCAGGGCTTTTGATTTGGAAGCAATTCACATATGGACAACAATAACCAGATGGATTAGCCAACAAGACACATTTTGCTTGTCAAACACCCCTCTGGCATAGTAAAGGAGAAGGATTCCCAAATATTCTTTCATTCATTGCTTCCACATTATCATCTTATTTCACTTTTAATAAACATAACAATAAAACAAATTTGCTTTTATTACTGGATGACTCTATTCTACACTGGGGCCCTCAAGTTATCCAGTCAGTATACTCTTTTTTCCTATAATGCAAATCAAAATAAATACACCAAACATATAATTTAATTGAAATAATGGTCGATAATAGTATATGCTCAGTGAGACAGCCACTTTGCAACCACTGCTGAGTGCAAAAATGCATTCTTATTGAAGGGGGCCACTTTAGTGGAAATTCACTATTCCCAAACATGCAATGACTTCTAATGTTGGTTACATTAATTAGGGGGTGCAGGGAGGAAATCCCCTAACCCTTAAACAGTGCTTAATCTGAGTTCTGCTGGTATATTAGAAATCCTGACAGATATGATAATGACATGGAGGGGGCCATCTTGCTTAACCTATAGCTTAAGGAAACCTATCATATTAAAAGCAGGAAAGCACTGAATGGCACACAGCAACAGTTGTACCACTCCACAAAGGGAGAGCCACTACAGAGCCCGAGAACTATCGCCCTATTAGCCTGACAAGGTTGGTCTGCAAGGCCATGGAGCATATTATCATGGAACTCATAAACAAGAATATTGGTAACCTCCAAACTCTGGACCCCACCCAGTTCAGATTTGTGAAGGACAGATCATGTCTCCTGAACCTGGTCAACTTCTTTGAAACAGTCATCAAAGCTGTGGATAAGGGTAAGGCAGTCCACACAGCCTATCTCAACCTCGCCAAGACTTTCGACACCATTCCCCATTCTGGTATCATAAATAAACTCACCAAGCTGGATATAAATCCATACATCCCAAGATGAGTCGCCAACTGGCTCACAGACAGAACCCACACTGTAAAAACTGGGGACTCCAAATCCGATTCCAAACCTGTGACAAGTGGAGTACCACAGGGTTCATTCTTGGGTCCCCTCCTGTTTGGAATCTACTTCTCTGACGTACAGGCCAACACAGAGGGCCTCTGGCTGACAAATTTTTCAATGACTGCAAACTGGGTGCCATAGTCGAGTCCCCTAAAAACATGGACATCCTGCAAAAGGGCCTCACCGAGACTGATGTCTGGTGTCAGAGCCATGGCCTCAAGCTCAACGCCAAAAAATGCATTGTCATCCCCTTTGGTAAAATCCCTGTACCCATGGACTACCACATAGGTGGCAGCCCACTTAACACTGAAGGTGTGATAAGAGACCTCAGGACTCTAGTGGACAGTAGCCTTTCCTTTGATTGTCACATCACCACAATAGTCAGGAAATCCTTCTGTGTAGCACACCTCATCATGATAAGGTTCTCATCCAGGGAAAAATAAGTCATTGTCACCCTCTACTCGGCTCTCATCAGACCCATTATAGAGTACAATGTCCCATTTGGAATGTACCTTATAAGGCATCTGCAGCAGCTAGAAAGGCCACAAATATACCTCACAAAGGATTATGGGACTCATACAGTTACCCTATACAGACCACCTCAAAAAACTCCGACTTTACGCTATAGCATATCACCTATTCTGCCTAACATACAAAGCTATGTCAAACCCTGAGCTGCTGGACATGCTACACCTAAAGAAATCCCAATCCCTCAGAGCAACACGCTCTAGGGACCTAAACCTTGTCACCACAATAAACAGGACATGCTGGAGGGATAGATTCCTGTCCCAAAGACTTCCCATACTCTGGAACAAACTACCTAACTATGTAAGCGGAGTTTGTCACTAGCATTCTTCAAGGAAGAATCTTGATGAGTGGATGGGAAATAGGAAATTCACCCCGGGCATCACATTGGCAGCCCTGCTAGACACGGGCACAGGTAAATAGCATCCAGGGTGGTGAAAGCCAGGGAACCTTGTTGGATAGGCTTACATAGGCCCCGGGGCCAATAGCCTAGTACCTACCTATGAACCTAATAATAATAATAATAATAATAATAATAATAATAATAATAATAATGATAACAATTATCATTATTATCATCATCATTATTATTGTTATTGTTGTTATACAAAGACTGCTCATTAATTTTCAAAAACAAGCACATTGATTGGAAAACAAACCAGCATGTACTTTGTAGATCAAGCATATATCAACAGAAAAAAACTCCAGCTATTGACGTACCATTAAATGGCCAGACTTTCTGTTGGTATATGCTGAGGGACAGAGTAACATACCAGAAAAATCAGGTATATTCTGCAAAAGTAAAGAATCAGAAACATATCTGTTTTCCCTTGTGTTTCTGTACCATCCCTTGCAAAATTTCTGCAGAAAAAAAAAATAGAAAAAAGCAGCAATGGAGATTCTCTCTTTTCTGTTGCTTCTCCTGCAATGTACTGATGCACATTATAAATGTGGGAATGTAGGTCCCATATGCATGTGCAGTACATCAGTAAAGAAGGAAGAATGCAGAGGAACACTACAGTGCCATTATACAAAGACATTATTTAAGAAAGTTAAGCAATTATGTTATTTAAGTTATGAAATGTTATCATAGCAACAATCCACTCCTGTGTGTGGGTATATCAGGGTTTACCCACGGTTGGCTTAGTTTGATCACAAGGGCAGAGCCTCACTGCAGACTTGGTTATAAGAACTTCAAGCTGTAAAATGTCATGATACATGGAGCAGTGTGTATTTTAGAAGAAGCAGATCAAGAGGTGACTAAAACTAATGGAACTGAGGAAATTTGTGTAATAGAGCTAGAAGGATGTAGATAACCAACACAGGATTTATTGAATTTGATTGCAAAGTTAACCAGAAAATGAAGCAGAAATAAGCTGGAGTGAAGTAACTGATTACATTATGGAAGCATAAAAATAATACAGTTTCAGCAGGAAAAACAGTGAAGTTTGGAGGATCAGAAAACACTGGTGAAAGTTTGGCTAGTGGTATAACTAGTTTTAAAGGCACACATCAGCAACAGGCCAAGAAAAAAAATCTTATGTCAATACTGCAAGAATGGGAAGACAAGCAGTTGTTGTAACTGAAAGAAGAATACAGGAACAGCCTGTAAATGAGTACCTCAGAACTAAGAAGCCTGTGGTAGGAATTAAAACAAAGACTTGACTTCTGTTTAAATATATATGATGTTTTGGATGATATAATTTTGACTTTAGGATATATTATAAAAGACATAAGAGTATGAATACAGTTAGGTACTGAGGACTTCTGTGAAATGATTTGTGAAACATTTGATCTGATGTTGTTAATCTTCTTTCATTCCTTACTGATGGGTTATCGCTTCCATACTCGGAACCGAGCCAACCAATATCAAGCTCAAGTCAGCCAAAAACTCTCAAGCCAAGGTCCTACCCAGAATGCTCTGCTCCTTGTTACCTCAGATCTCGTTTGCCGCATTGCTGAACAGCCATGTCAAGCCACTCTCTCAGATGAGTGTCTAATTGTTTGACAGTTTATATATTATTACTCTAAATTTTCTCAAAAGTTTATTCTATTTTCCTACCCTATCGCACACTTTAGACTCTCTCCCTTTAGTCCTTTCCCTTTATTACCCTCTTTTTCTTACCTTGTGGTAATTCTCCATTACCATTGTTGGTATTCCTTTCTTTTCTCTTTTTAGCCTTTTCTTGGGTAGCCGTTATTCTTCCTTTTGCTACTGTGCTTCTTCTCCACAACAGCTATGTCAGATAAGAAAAGGTCTGTTGGTTTCATGCAGTGCAAGGATTGTGGCCATAAGTTACCACATTCCAATGGCCATGACTTATGTTTCTACTGTCTTAATGTCTTCCACTTGTTTGTAGATCCTCTGTGTGGGATCTGTAAAAACTTCTCTACCAGGACTCTCAACGAGAGGAAGAATAAGTTACTTTTGAAAGGTCTCCTCAAGTCTCCTTTCTCTGAGGCTATTTCTGGGTCAGAGGGCTCACCCCCTCCTGTTAAACCCCACAAGAGGCATTCTTCCTCTTCTTCATTGAAGTCACTCCCTTCTTCTCCCTCTGGAGATCGTAGGGAGTTGACTCACAAGAAGGTGAAATTGATTACTACTCCAGCGCTGCCACCTGTGACCCTGTCAGCTCCAGGCTCGGCACCGCCCCAAATGATCCTGACTATAGCCATGTCTTATTTATCAATATCGACACCAGAGTTTCTGGTGCAGACAACTAGTTCCGACGGTTCTGTCGCAACCCCTAACGGCACCATCAGTACAGGTTCAGTCCCCTTCAGCACCATTGGAACAGTCACATACGGCTCCAAGTATGACTCTTCTGCACTTCACGGCACAGACTTTTTTGGCACTGACATGTACTTTGGTGTAGTCCTTCTTGGCACTGTCCTTATTGCCAGTGCAGACACTTTTCACTACAGCACTGTATCCTTTGGGGCAGACCTTTGTCTTTACGGTGCAGACACCTACAACTACAATGGCGCCAACATCATCAGCATAGACCTTTTCCACACCGTTTTCTTTGGTGCAGACTTCCTTGGCTCCAAGCTCTGCAACTACTGAACTAGCAAGGACCAAATATTCCACTTCATTGGATCCTTTTGCAAGCAGTCAGTATAGTCCTTACCTGGAAAGGTCAGAACTGCCATCAGCCTTCTCCATGAGGTCAACCAAGAGTCTTTCTGGGCAGGATGTGTTGCGACTTGTTGACCAGTTGCTTGTGGCCAGAGGTCTCTCTCAATGGTTGAAGTCCACGTTCCCTCATTCAGGTGAGCATATTTTCCCTCAAACTCCAATGTATACTCCTCCTTCGACTTCTACTCAAGTCTTGAAGCCTATTACTCTGACAGCAGTTTCCCTCCCTCCGACTCCAATAGTGGATCTCACTTTGGAACTAGAGTCATCCTTGTGGCCCTCGGTGCACTGGGCATTGGGCTCTTCTCAGGCCAGTGGCTATGCTGTTCGGGGGGGCATTCCTGGCTTCACACTGATTTTTTTCTATGGCACCTTCCAGGGATGCTCTATCTCTCTTATGGTTCACAGTCCTCTTGAGACTCCTAGTCTGGGGGTGAGTTCTTCAGGGTGGGGTGTGATCCCAGTTCCAAGGTTGTCGTGCTTGGTTCCAGGCTTCCATCCCTCCATGGATGGGCCAGCCTTCCAGGCCATGGAGAGGGTGCTTGCCTCCATTGGCAAAGCTCATTTGTCAGAGTCCTCTCCCCCTCTGTGCTGCAACTGCCACAAGCTTCAACTCCCGGACACCGGGCACGAGAGCATCAGGTCTCTCCTTCTCAGGAGACCCCCTATTTGCAGTCTTCCCCAGAACTTCCCACTGAGGAAGCGCCCCCCCAAAGCATCATGAAAGAGGGAGTACATGGACTCCACTGAGGAGTCACTGACTGAAGATACCGATTTTAATGATGGGGAAGGGTCCCCACAGTCACCCTCTGATAAGGTGTCCTTTGGTGACATCCTTGAGATCCTTAGACAGAGGGGTGACTGGAAGCCCTCTAATCCTCCCACTGAGGAATCCGTATTCCTGCAAGCTTTTTGTGCCGGTCCCCTACCTCCTGGGTCACCCTGCCTGCCGATGAGCTCATCCAGCTCATTGTGCAGCACGCATGGAAGGCTCCTGATACCATGGAAGTGATACCTAAGAGGCCAGACAAGATATTATCGCCCCCCGTGGAGCACCCCCACTGGTCATGTGGTCTACCAGTAGATGCTATGGTGGTGGCAGCTGCTACTAAGAAGGATTTGGCAGAAGAGAGCCAAACTGTCCATCCACCCAACAAGGAGTCCCGGGCGATTGACAGATTAGGGAAGCATGTGTTTGCTTCATCGACCTTCGCCATAAGGTCTTTGAATTATTTGGCACATTTTACCAGGCTTCAGCGAGATCTTGTCAACCAGCTCTCTGAAAGCTTGGCAGGAGTCTGTGATAATGTGGCTTCTCAGATAGCCACCCTAAAGTCCATTTCCAACTCTTCCATGCGTCTTATTTCTCACAAAATGGAAGGGGCAGCCAGAACGGCAGGCGCAGGTATAGTCTCCAGAAGACATGCTTGGATGCGCCTTTGTGACTTTGTGGACTCTTTTAAGGCTTCCTTCATGAATGCCTCCATAGAGACCGCTTCATTGTTTTACCCTAAAGTCAAGGATATGCTTGCATGGTATGAATAAGATGGCAAGTCCTTGTCTGCCATTGGTGTCAGACACTCCACTCTTTAGTGATTCTATTCCAAAAATCAGAGGAGTGGAAAGATCTGGCACAAGAAATCACAGGGTTCTTTCCGGGATACACGTGCCAAGTTTTCTTGTAGAGGCAGAGGGGGAAACTCCAATAGAAGATGCCCTTTTCAGGGCAGAGGAGGACCGTGGAACAGGGGTTCCAGAGATTCTTTTTCTGGCCAACCCTATCAGTGCTCCTGAAGTGCTGCCCAACTGCTCATCTCTGGAAGAAGTCATGGGTCATTTCTCTTTGTACCCTGTTGCCTGGCAAAAGATAACAATTGACTCTTGGGTACAACGAATTATATCCAGAGGCTATCACATCCCCTTCCATCTTTGCCCAGTCTCATCAAGAGTGTTACCCGAAGTTCCACCCAGTCAAAGGGAAACAGCAGCGCACAAAACCAAAAAGCTACTACAAAAAAAGAGTGATCCAGATGGTCCCCCCAGACCAGATAGGATTCGGATTTTACTCAAGATTCTTTTTAGTGCCAAAAAGACAAGGGGCTGGAGACCAATTCCAGATTTCAGTACACTAAACAAATTTGTAAAAGCAGAGAAATTCCGGATGGTCATGGTTCAGTCTATCCTGTCTCTTCTGGAAGAAGATGATTGGATGTGCTCTGTATATCTTCAATATGCATATTACCACACAAAGATGGACAAATGCTCAAGAAGATACCTCCACCTCTGTATAGAAGCCAGTCACTACCAGTTTCGAGCCCTGCCCTTCGGTCTCTCTACAGCCCCCAGAGTGTTCACAAAATGTATTGCAGTCGTTATCCCTCGCTTGCGACTTCAAGGATTCCAGGCATTTCCATATTTAGATGACTGGCTCCTTATTGCCCCCACCAAGTGTCTACTGGAAGAAGCCCTGCAGTATACTCTCTTAACAGCTCGAAACCTGGGAATCACTATAAACTGGGAGAAATCCATCACGACCCCAACCCAGTCTTTAGAATTCATAGGGGTACTGTTGGGCACAAAAAATTGCACAGCATCTCTTCCAGAACACAGACTTCAGAGAATAAGACAACAAGTTCAGCCACTGCTCTGTCTCCAAAAATCCCCAGCTCGATCTGTACTTCAGCTATTGGGGGTCAATGGCAGCTTCAATTACCATTGTTCCCCTAGCCAGATTCCACATGAGACTTCTTCAATGGCTACTTCTCACTTAGTGGTACCCTTTACAACATCCTTTGTCTTTTCAAATAAGTGTGACTCAGAGATGCAAGCAAGATTTACTGTGGTGGACATCTCGAAATCCTCAACAATGGTCTCGCCCTTTCACCCCCCCCCATCTACTGATAGCCACGGTGATCAGAGACACCTCCCTGATGGGGTGGGGGTGCTATGTTAGGGAAACTCGGTCCAAGAAACCTGGTCAGAGACAGAGGCCCTTTTGCATATCAATGTCCTGGAACTGAGGGCGGTGCTTCTAGCATTGCAAGCATTTCACTGCATCCTTCCATCAGGGACTATTACAATCCAATCAGACAACATGTCAGTGGTCTGGTACATCAACAAACAAGGGGGCACCAGATCTTATCCATTATGCCAAGAGGCCTTGAGAATATGGCAATGGGTGATAGCTCACAACTGCTTTCTGACTTCAACACACATTCCCGGGAGCTCCAATGTGACAGCAGACAAATTGAGCAGGTGCATTCTACAGCCTCACAAGTGGTCCCTCAATCCTCTGATAGAGGCAAAAATCTTCCCCCGCTGGAGCCAGCCTTGCTGCGACCTATTTGCCTCCCCAACCAACTACAAGTGCAGCAACTACTTTGCCCTGATCCCCCCTCGGTTACAGTCACCAAGGGATGCTCTAGTCTACGCTTGGCCCTCGGGTCTTCTTTATGCCTATCCTCCTCTTCCCCTCATCTCCCGATTTCTAAAGAAAACATGACAGTTGAAGAGCAAAGTGATCCTCATTGCTCCATATTGGTGTCGACAAGTCTGGTTTCCCTTTCTCTGGCCTCACCTGCTAGATCAACCATGGATCCTCAATCCATCACTAATGTTGATCTCCCACCTGCAGGTTCTGATTCACCCCAATCTATCAACCCTGAAACTGACAGCTTGGTTTCTTCACTTCCTATGATTGCCAGGGATGAAAACCTTTTGCCCCCTGTGCGCAATATTCTTATTGCATCTCATAAATCGTCCACCAGACTAATCTATCTTAGTAAATGGAAAAGGTTCTCTCTATGGGCAGCAGATAAGCAAATAAACCCCTTATCAGCTCTGGTCTCGGTGGTATTGGATTACTTATCACATCTTTTCCACTCTGGGGTGTCTCCCTCTACTATCCGTGTACATTTAGCTGCCATCTCAAATTTTCATATTGGTTTTCAAGATTCTTCACTTATGTCACACTGATTCTGTAAGACTTTCTTGAAAGGGGTTATCTACCTAAAACCTCCCTTTAGAGAACCCGTACAACCTTGGGATTTGGCTTTGGTTCTACAAGCTTTGACAACTCCAACTTTTGAACCTATGTCCTCTTGTGATGTAAGATATCTCTCTTGGAAAACTTTGTTTCTGATTGCAATAACATCAACCAGACAATTGTCAAAACTTCAGGCCTTATGCATCAAACATCCCTATCTTATCTTCCATAAGGACAGGGTATCACTGAGAACCAGTTCTACCTTTTTACCAAAAGTGGTGTCAGAGCGATCTATCAACCAGTCTATTGATCTCCCAGTGTTCTTTCCTAACCATTCTAACAAGGGAGAGTATTGCCTGCCCTCCTTGGATATTCATAGGCAAATACGATTTTATCTGGACAGAACAAAATTTACCCGTAAATCAGACCAACTCTTTCTGGCTTTTTCTGGACCTAGATGGGGTCATCCTGTATCAAAAGTTACATTGGCTTCATGTCTGAGAAATTGTATCACCTTTATCTATAACAAAAGCAATCTCACCTTGCCTCATAGAGTGAAAGCACATTCTACAAGATCTATGGCAACTTCAGCAGCTTTCCATGCTAAGGCTTCCCTCAGTGATATTTGCTCACCTGCAACTTGGGCCAAACCTCATACCTTTATTCTTCATTACAAATTGGATTTGGCCTCCAGGAGGCTAAATGGATAATTCGGTTTAGGGCAGACTTTCATCCAGGTCTTAATGACAAGGTACCCTTAAAATCATTTTTGAAGTCTAGAAGGCTTAGATAGAACCAATTCTTTACCAGTTGGTGAAGACTATTATATATTGTGTATAACAGGCACATGAAATGTGTGTCCTTATAAAATGAGAGTATTTATTAGTTTGAGCATATATTCTTATTAGTATTTATGTATTTGTATATTAAAATATGTATATTTTTTATATATTTTATGCATTTTCTTATATGTATTTCTTTATATATATTTTTATATATTTGTTCTACATTTTTTATAATTAATGTTTTTAGAATAAGATGTTTGATAAGACTATGATCTTGTCACTTTAAGGAAATGTTTGAATTCAGGTTTTTGGTGCCTTTTTTACTATATAAGGAGTTGTTATCAGTGATGCATTATGGTCTGATGAAGCCCTGTTGGGTGAAAGCGCTTACCGGATTTATCTGTTTGTTTCAATAAAAGACTTGCACTGGATGGAATTGCTGCCTTTGGATGTGTTTTAAAACTTACCAGCTGTGTTTCGCTCTGATACCTGATTTTTGCTGTTTTACCATTAGGTTGAAACACTTAAACTTGAACTTCTTTATTATTTATTGTGCTTTTTTGTAATTTATTTATTATTATTGTCCATGCCAAGGTAATGTCGCTTTTAATTTTTTTACTGTTTATTCCATATTATAGCAATGTTTATTTTAAGCTCTCCAGTCTTAACCAATAATTACCACAGGATATTTAACATTCACCTGCACTGTGGCCAAGTTAGGCAGATAGAGCAATGGTTGAAACCTCACCTACATGACAGCACTTCAGAAATGCAACAACCTTCATGCTCTGCTGAAGATTATGTATTGTACTAGGACCCACAACCTTTAGATTTCCCAAGATCAAGAAGAAACTGTGATTTTTGCTGCACCACTGACACTGTAAATATTAAAACTTATGTTCAAGGCTGTCTGATTTGATTTCTGTAGGTTAGACATGAACCCAGCTTTACAGTACCATGGGTAACAGAATCTCAGCAGATTAGACTAAAACCCACATCTTATATGATATATTGTGCACATCTTATTGGGTATACTAAAGCCTCCATTTTAGTCAAAACCTGCATGGGTATGTCTACAGGTCAGGGAGTGTGAGTTTAAGCAAGCACTGCTTATGAATTAAATTTAACTATGAGCTTTAAGATTATAACTTCTGTTGCATTTTTACTTGACTCTTTTAGGTGTTATTGTCATTCTCTGGATACTAGCTTTAGTTTAGAGCATGTTATATTATAACAGGGTTAGTCAAAAAACAATACATAAGGTCAAACATTATAACGCTAATTTGTCAATATGCTATAATGAAAAGAAGAAAGTTTCCATTGCTTTAAAGCAAAAAATTAAAAAGGAAAAATATTCATCAGTAATCACCATAAAATATCCTTTCTTTCTTGATGTACCTCTGTATTTATGGCCATGTATTTTATTTAAATACATTGACATTCTGTCTTTTTAGCTTAGAAATAAATTTCAATCAGTGGCATATAAACTGGTGTGGGTGAATGAGTAATCCAGTAAGATAAGTTAATTGTGAAATTAGCTTAATACATTATAATAGCAATATAATTCTGCATGTCTAAACTGTTTATTCTGGAAGACTTGTTGGGAATGGCATGGATATTTGTGTTATGGGTGGAAGATCTGAACATTTTGAAATGCAACATTATTCTGGATATATTTTAGCTGGGCAGGGTGTTAGTGCTCATTGTAGGAGGTAACTATTTGTTTAGCCTGTTTAACTAAGCTTTCTTAGGAGTATATCAAAGAATTTCAGTATCCTCTTACCAACTTTGAAGAATATTGATGGGAATTGTATTTATTCACTGCGGGAGATTACATATTCTCTGTGGTTGTTTTTCATGATATAATTTGACTTTACTGTGTCTGACATTTCAAAGCATTTGAAAACTGTGCTACAGTTTTTTTTTCATCCTATTAACTCCATAAATTATTTTACTAATATAGTCACTCCCTGTGGCATAGGCTGATCCATGGCTGTTCTACTGGCATTTTACAATACACCCTAATCAGATATGACTTTGCTAACAATAACTCAAGGCCATTGCTTTCAGTTCTATCACTTGCTTTGCTGGTTATCATGCAGTTGTCATATGATGAGTTCATCACCTGCAAATCAGGTACACTGGGTGTCCAACAGTCTGGAATCTTCCTCCTGCACTATGCTTTGTTTTATGACTTTTGATTCCCATCAAAGAAAGAAAATAGCGTCTAGTATCAAAACGTAACTTGAAAATGTTCCCATCTGAATTATGAAACTCCCTTCAGTTAACTTATGCTTACAACTAAAACGTTTTTGTTTCCACCTAAAGGTTTGCTTTCTCTTTAGCTTCTTGAGCTTTTGATTTTGCCTACCATGACATCCCAGTTTATGCCTCCAGTCTTTGTCACGGATCAGTCATTACATCCTTTGCCTTGTTTTGTTGCTATCCATCTGTCATTTTTGTCACTGTTCCCTCTACTGATTTTTGTCTTTTGCGTAACTTCCACCCATTTATGGACTATTTTATACCCTGTAACATCTCTACCCGTATAACTGCTGATGCGTATATAGCCTTATTACTTCATGCATGTTCTATTGTATCTCTTAAGCTTTAACCTTCTTGCTGATATTTAAGTATCAAAAGAATGTCATTATTTCTGTTTTGGGACTGAGATTATTATAATTTAAGAATAATGTCATTCTGTTCCATTCCTAAAATATTTAAGATGAATTTTGAAGGTTTTTATTCTGTTGGGACTTCAGCATTTTATACCTTCTTGAGCCACTATATAAAATTCACATTTTGTATCTCATACAATCACCTGTTTCTAAAGTAATCACAACAAATGAACATGAATAAAAAAATAAGTCCAATAACACAGAACCCTTCTGTAGAAGACTTCAAAAAAGGAGCTAAACAATACAAAGATAAAATGTATTATAAAATATGAAAATTATTTTAATAGCAATTTACAAAAGTAAATGTGTGAAAGGTAATTACAACACACTAGAATTAAGTGAATCTGTTGTAAATGATAAAAAATAACTTCTGCTATAATATAGTTACACCACCTTATGTGTTGTTTATTCCTTTTAACAATTAAATTCTAAGTGAGTATAATTACTTTTCAAGTAGAACCTTGGGACAGAAACTGCAGTACAAAAAAAAAAAAAAAAAAAAAAAAAACAACATACATAAACGGCATACAAAGATACATCTCATTTTGGGAAAAAAAATCACATTGCAACATAGTCCATAAGTTAAACAGAATTATCACAGTTTAGTTGGTACATGAGAAGAACTGTCACTAATAACTCATGTCTGGGTGTGGGTAATGCTGGATTTACCCATGGTTAGCATGGTTTGGTCACGAGGTGAAGATGCTCTCATATTCATTAGGACAAGATCCAAGATGTTATAACCCCTAGTGGGTACTCTGACTAATTGTTCCAGGGCATTTATTTTTGAAAAAGCCCAGGAATCTCTGTGCATGGTTATGCACTAGTGTTGGTATAGGTTTCCTATTCTATAGCTGGATAGTTTAGTTCACCTAAGATAATGGTATTGGGGTTAGTATTGAATGATTCTAGATCTTGTAAACAAACGTGGTGTTCTTTTGTCATATGGAGTTCTATAGCTAGCTAATATATAGCATGGAACCTTTCTGATGGGTATTTGGATATGAAGATGGTCTAGTACATCATACTGCTTTACCAGCCTTAATGTGGATATCTTCTGAATTTTGAGTGGTACTCCTCCACCTTTTTTCCCCTCTAGCTCAGTAGCTGGTCTAAAAATATGGAAGGCATTATATCCCTGCACAGCCAGAGTGCCCTGGGCTATTTTAAACCTGCCTCCAGATTAAGCAAACTTCCATGCAAGAATAGCTTATTTTTGCACGGAAGGGTCCATTCCCATGCAGCACGGCAGCGTGCCATGCATATTCATGAAGGCGTGCTGCCATGCTCTAATACGGACATTGTTCTGTGTGTGAGTGCAGGGGGCATGTCTGAGAGCAGTGCACTCACAATGCACATGCCCCTTGCACTCCAGAATTGCCATTTGGCAATTCAAAATGAGAGAGGATGCATACCTCTCAACCTCTTAGAGCACAACAGGTGGACAAATGTTGGGGGGACAAATAGGGACACAGATTTTAAATATAGCCGATACAAACTTAGAAAGTTGATAGAATAATAGGTTTCACATTAGCATGACTTTACCCTCGATGTGGAGTCTGAAATGATCTGTCCATTAGTAGTAAACTCATGCTAACGCTAAACCAGTTATCCCAGTAAAATGAGAAAAAATTAAATCACTTATATATTTTTTTTGGGCCGCAACAAAGTGTAAGCATAGCTGAGTCGGTGTGCACTTCATGCACCTGTACTTAGCATAGCTTAAATATCTGAAGGAGTTAACTAGGAAAATATCAGCCAGGCAAGTAATTAGAAATAGTGCAGTGGTTAGAGCTGCAGCTTTGCAGGCAGACATTCATGGTTTGAGCCCCAGTGAAGTATTTTCACTTTTACATGTGAAAGCAGTTGTAAAAGTCATATCTTGTAATAAATGAGGTAGTAGATACTATTTATCACCCAGGGTAGTGTATCAGAAGCAAAAATAAGGTGTCAGTCCAGAAAAGATGTGAAACCCCCATATAAACACAAGTGCCCCATACAGTATAATAACACAAGTATAAATGAAATGAAAGTACATAGGGGATATCAGGGAAGGTAAACATAAAATTGTAATATGTCAGAATGATGAATCATTCCCATAAAGCTGATAGTCTATAAAATAAAACTTAAGCAATGCTAAGCATTGGACAGCTATGCTAACCGGTTGTAAGCATTGCTGAAATGTGAATTCTAAGCAATGAGTAGCCCAGCTAAGTGGATTTGCTCATTGGTAAGCAGTGCTGAGTCTGCCCCTTTAAGCACTGCCAACCTTAGCTAAGCAGGTTTGCCCGTAGCTTAACTTAGCATATTCAAAACCATCCAATCACAGCAAAGGGTGCGGAAATCGGCCGTATTTAAACCTCGCAGGTGGGAATACAGCTCATAACCAGTTGTAACTCCGCACTGTAGGCAGTATGGCTGGTATTGGAGAGGGTATGCACTTTTGGGTGCAATGCTGGGGCATACAGGAGACCAAGGTCATGGTAGGACTCCTTGTTAAAATCCATGTAATGAGACTGCTATAGGACCAGTACCAGGCCTCCCAATACAAAGCAGAGGCTTGGAAAAGTCTCGCTCGTGATCTCACCAGTGCCATTGGCATCCCTCGGACTGATGAGCAGGTCTGGCACCACTATGCTGACTTGAAACAGAGGAAGAGGGAGCTCTTGGACCAGTGGGTCCAAGAAGCACAGCATAGGTTCATAGGTTCATAGGTTCATACTAGGCTATCTGCCCAAGGGCATTTATAAGCCTAGCCCATAGTTATGTGGCCCTTTAGTTTGAATAAAAACTATGCCTATCATTTTTCTGTGCCTCTGTCAAGCAGTGACACTGAAGTAATCCCTGGGGTATATCTGCGATCTCCCATCCATTGGTCAAGATTCCTCTTGAACAAGGCCAGCGAGGTGCTCTGCCTCACATGTACCGGGATTTTGTTCCACAGCATAGGGAGTCTCTGGGTGATGAATCTGTCCCTCCAGCACGTTCTATTTATAACCGTGTCAAGGTTTAAGTCTCCCGCCTTGTGGTTCTGAGGATCTAGATTTTTGAGGTGAAGCATATTCATCAAATCTGGGTTTGACATGGCCTTATATGTCAGGCACTGGTCACCTCTGAGCAAGCGGTATGAGACTTAATAAAGCTGGAGTTCTTTGAGTCGGGCAGCATAAGAGATAGTTTTGTGACCCTTTATCCTTTTGGTGAGGAACTTTTGGGGCCTTTCAAGCTGCCTCAGGTGTCTGGTCAGATACATTGGCATTGTACTCAATCATAGGTCTAATGAGTGATGAGTACAGGGGACGATGACCACCCTTGAACTAGATGTGAATCCCTTCATGATCAGGTGGGCGATATAGACGGTTTTCCTAACTACTTTAGCAACATGAGTGTCAAACAGACTACTGTCAACTTGGGTCCCCAGATCCCTGATGACTTTTCTGTGCTCAGTGGATTGTCACCTATATGGTAGCTAGTAACCTTGTTTTTGCCATGGCTCTGGCACCAGTTATCCGTTCTGTGAGGCCCTTCTGGAGGATATCTGTGTCAGATGGTCATCTGCAAACTTTGTCAGCCATAACCCTCCTGTGTTTGCTTGTACTTCAGAAAAGTAGATGCCGAACAAGAGTGGACCCAGGACTGAGGGGACACCACTTGTGACAGGCTTTGAGTCTGACATGGCTCCAGCAACTCTGACCCTGTGGGTTCTGTCGCTTAGCCAGTTTGCAACCCATCTTGTGATGTATGGGTTTACATTCAAGCTGATGAGTTTTTCAATGATACCTGAGTTGCCAGGTCGAGGTAGGCTGTATGGACTGCCTTACCCTCATCAATGGCCTTGGTGACTGTCTCAAAAGTCAACCAAGTTTAAGAGGCAGGATCTGCCTTTGACAAAGCCAAACTGGGTTGGATCCAAAGTCTGCAAGTTCCCTATGTCTTTATTTATGAGTTCCATTATGATCCTCTCCATGGCTTTGCAGATGGTCTGTGGAGGCAATGAAGTGGGACCACAGTCACGTGAGGCTAAGATTAAACAGCTGTCCTAACTGTGGGTTTAATGAGTTCATGAAGCACGACACCATCCGTCCCATGGATGCTGTGTTTGCCTTAGTGAGGGCAGTTCTCACCGAGATGTTTGGGGCTACAATCCTCTGGAATAGATATCTCCTTTTGGGGAGGGTGGGAGAAGTTTGCACTGAAGCTGTCAGCCAGTATGTTAGCAATGTGTGTAGGTTCAGTAATTTTCACATCATTTTGAACTAATTCTGAGCATATCTGGGAGTTTCCTCCTAGGTTTCTAACATAGCTAAAGAAGGCCTTATGATTGTCTTTAGAGTCCTTTTCTCTCAAAATTTGCCTTGGATGATTTTATGAGAGCTCTTAGTTTTTACTTATAATGATCAAAGGTGTCTTACCTTTCAAGGATTTTGCTCTATCTTGTAGTAGCTTCCTCCTTTTGTTGTAGAGCTTGTTTATGGCTCAGAGAGTCTTAGTTTTGTTTGGGATTGCCTGATCCATGCAGTCCTGTAGGTGCTGGTAGAAGGCATTTGTAAGTGATTCAGCGGTTTGAGTAATGTTTACCACTGGCTCAGGGCCTTAAAGGAGACCACACTAGTTTTTAGAAGTGTGAAATCTTTTCACTGTGGTCGTTTATGATCTGATCTCACCAGTGAGGGTATACTGTGTTGAACATTTTGATCCCATGTTCGTGATGATGAGATCAAGTATGTTTTCACCTCTTGTGGGGATGGTGACTAGTTGTTCCATGGCATTTGAGTTTATGAACTCCAGGAATCTTTGGGTTAGAGTGTAGAGGAATGATGTCCCAGGCATGTGTAAGTATTCATATCAATAACTGTTTACCAAAGTCCAGCCTGTGTATGTGATGGATAGGTATGCATAAATGTTTCCCTATCTTCTTTATAGTTCCAGCTAAGTGGGCTGTGAACCAGGATGCACTTGCAAGCAGGTTGCAAAGGCTGTGTCGCGAGGCTGGTGAATAACAATCTAGCTTGTAGTATTCATGCCAAATAAATATAAAGGAGTAGAATGTCACCTTGCAGTATTAAAAATGGGTATGGTTTGTACTGAATAAACCAGACAATATTACAGTAATAGTATGCATGTTAATAGTATGCATGTTAATTTTTGTTTAATGTTAAATATTTATTGTTACAACCTAGAACTAACTTTATCTCTATTCTTTGACTATGTTAGTTACACACAGTCTGCTCTCCCTTTTCTCCCTACTGCCTTCTAATTTTCCATTCTTTTGCTTGAACTATCCTCTCCACCCTCACTATATTCCCACCCTGATTAGGTTTGTACTCTAGCTCCTCTTTACTGTCCCCACTCTAACAATCTACGCTCATTTCTCCCCCAAACCTCTTCATCTCCTTTCTTTCTTTACTCTTTTATAACATTTCTCTATTTTTTATTTCCCCTTATAGCTTGGACAAATATTGTATTTAAAAGAAGTACCCTTCCAACTCTCCAGCATAATCCTGCTACACCATGTGGACCACCACCCCCTGCAACCCTAACTGGAATCCCTAACTCAGAAAAATAAGAAGCACCCTACAATAGACTTACAGTGTATGTGTTAGCCTATTGTTCTGACTACTTGTATTTTAACCTCTGTATTTTTATGTGGCCTGCACACTCATGGATTAACCCTGAGGACGTCTCCATCCCCATTTCTGTGGTTGCCCAGACCACTTTTTAGGTTTCCTAATTAGTTGTAGTTTCCCATTTTGTCCTCTAGATGGCAGCCGTGTATAAGCTATACTTTTCATGAATAGTGTATGAACAAGGGTTTTATTAGTTTAGTCCCCCTAATAAGATTTATTTTTATTTTCTATTTTAGCTTAACTGCCTCACCTTCCCTGGGAATGTAACTCTACTTTCCGTCACTTCTCCATTGTATCTGTCCCTCTAGACAAATATATAACACAGACTAAATAAAAGAAAAGGTTCTCTACCTTAACAAATCTAAACCACCTTTACCTGCTAACCTGTACTTGGCTGATTGATTCTTCTCAGCTATCTTGCCTTCCACTGTGTTCTACCCTGCTCTGTTCACTCTGAGGGCTCACTCCACTCCCCTACCCTACCTCAAATTCCACCCACCCCACTACGTCTACATTTACACCTCACTAATCATACCCACCCCTATTCAGCTCCTGTCACCATATCCCCCTCCACCCTCATACCTCCACCACCCTCACACCATTAAATTCCAAACACACTCAGCATTCTCGCTAACCTATACCCTATTCAACTACTCTACCTCAAATACCAATCCAAACTAACACCATGCCTCCCAAACCAACCTAATTTCTAATACAGTTACTACTTCTTATCTCCATATTCTACTTAAACTATATTACCAGACCTTTTCATACTAATTACACACCCTCATTTCACATAAGGACTCTAAACCATGTACAACATGCACAGAAAACTTTCCTCATAAGCCCTAGCCTCTTCCTCTTCAACATAAGCATGTTCTTCCCATTTAAAATCATACCAACCCCCAGCTCCACAACTCACAATTTCTTCTGCCAAGTCCCAGTAAAACCAATAACCCATAAATCAGACTCTAAGCTACTTAAATATCTCTTCTCCCATATTCACCACTCCATCTCTGCCCTACTCTCTGGTGATATACACCCAAATCCTGGCCCCTCCTCCTCTCTCATCTCAACCTCTTTATCCCATCCTGCCCACTCAGCTGGCAAGTCCCTCCACTTCGCAGCTCTAAATGCACAGAGCATCTGTAACAAAATCCCCAGTCTCCAAGCCTGACTCCTCCATAACCAACCAGATATTCTATGTATCTCCGAAACCTGGCTTAAACCATATATAAAAGACTCAGAATTGACTCCATCCAACTACTGCATCCTTCAAAAAGATAGAACTCATAAAAAGGGCGAAGTGTAGCCCTACTCTACTCCTCATCCCTTGTAGTTACCCAATACTCCAAGCCTATCCCTAAATTTGGAAATGCAGAACTACTCCCAGTTCTTCTACACCTAAACAAAAATAAACTTATTGTCACCCTTTACATCCCTCCTGGAGATAATATCCCACGCCTCGAAGACATTCTCTGCTGGCTCTCTACCAACATTACCAGTGAAACCCTTATCCTGGGTGATGTTAACATCAATTGGACATCTATCCAATCTTCATCCAATTCCCTAAACATCAATCTTTATAACTTCACCCAACTTATCAACTCTACAACTAGACCATCTAAAGACTTCCTCTCTGGAAGCACTCTAGACTGGATTCTAGCCTCTCACCCCCAGCACATTACTAAAAGCGGAACCCTTCCAGACCCACTAGGGGATCATCTCCCCACTTTTGCCAACCGCCTTCCCTCCCCCTACAACTAACACATACATATTCTACTTCCTGGAACCTAAAAACTTCAACCCCAATGCATTCTCTTTTGCACTAAAATTAACAAATTGGAATCCATTAAAAACTATTTCCCTAAATAGTGCTTTTGCATATTTTAATTAAACTTTTCTTACCTGCTCAATTTCTTTGCCCCCAAGAAAATAAAATGCATAAAAAGTAACTCTGTCCCTTGGTTAACTAAGACTACTTTACTTACCGGCTTCGTGACAAAGCCTGGAAATACTACCAAAAAACGAAAAATTCTACAACCCTTAATGAATATATATCCCTTCGCAACAAAGTAAAAAAACTTACTGTAGCAGATTGCAAAAAATACTATTCCACACTTCAAGCCAACCATACCACAAATCCTAAAAACATTCTGGCATGGAATTTCATCTCTATTCAGTCCAGGGAAAAAAGAAAGCCCATGCCCCATCCTAATGCCTCTGACTCAGATCTAGCTACACAGTTTAATTTATTCTTTATTGACTCTATAGCCAAACTAACTACATCCTTCCCCAAAAATCCCACCTCCAAACTTCCACCCCCACTATCCCCTCTCTCACCTAATAAATCTAACCCTCAGCCCCCTCCCTTTTCCATAAACCCTATTCCCATCTCTTCCATAAAAAAAACTTCTTCTAAACCTAAAATCATGCTCCAATGCCCCAGACGACATACCCTACTACTTCCTAAGAATAGCTTCCGAAGCCATTGCCTTCCCTATTACCATCTTAATAAATCGATCAATCTCTGAATGTCATGTTCCCATGCTCTGGAAAAAAGCTTTTGTCACCCCCACTCCACAAAGGGGGCAACAACAATGATATCTCAAACTTTCGACCCATCGCTATCCTATCCCCACTATCTAAGCTCCTTGAAAAATGTATTCATCAACAACTACTACCGTATCTCATAAACAACCACCTCCTCACTCCAACTCAACATGGATTCCGGCCTAGCCACAGTACAACCACTTCCCTACTTTCCTTCCTAGAAACTGTTAACAAGCTCTGGGATTTTGGCCATTTTGTGTCTACCCTCCTCTTAGACCTTTCTAAAGCCTTTGACACCATCTCTCACAACCTTCTCCTTACTAAACTCTCTGAGATAAACCTATCCCTTCCCTCCATCAATTGGTTCACCAGCTACTTAGAAAATAGGCAACAGGCAGTCAAATGGAATAAATCTATTTCACTCTTCCAGCAGACTGCTACAGGTGTACCTCAAGGCTCAGTTTTAGGTCCCCAACTATTTAATATTTTTATTAATGACTTCCATCATGCCATCCCAAATGAAAACCTTATCTAATATGCAGACAATTCTACAATAATATACTCTGCCACATCTACCTCCTTATTAACAAAACTAACTCAGGATGTCTTCTCCTCAACTAAACAATGGATGCTAGATAACCATCTTGCACTTAACACCACCAAGACCAAGCTTATGATATTCTACCCTACTAAAACCACCACCCTTGACAAAAATTCATTCCTCATTACCAGTCAAAATAACACTCCTCTGGAAATTGTCTCCCCTGCTAAATTACTAGGCATTATTCTTGATGACCATTTAAAATTCGACTACCACATTCAATCAAATATTAAAAAAACACATACAAAACTTGGTATGCTCTATCGTCACAACCATTTTATCTCTCCCCCAACAAGACTTGTTCTTGCAACTACATATATCATCCCTTCCCTCCTATATGGTGCTTCTATCTTCACTAACCTGCAATCCTCACTCAAGTCAAAACTATCTTCCTGCTACTACAAAATCTCAAAATTTGCCACAGGACACAAATTCACTACCCATCACTGTATACCTCTTCAACAATTCAATTGGCTTGAGCTACCAAACTATCTCACATACATTCAACTTATCCAAGTTCACAAGCTTATCTTCACCCCCTCCCTCTGCTCCTCACTTGCCCTACCTTCCAAATGCATCTACCTAATAGACATCTAAGATCAAATTATCAAAATCCAATTGAACTCCACAAACCCACTCATCTTCCAGGCAAACATCTCCTATCCTTTTCACTTGCTCACCATTGGAACTCTCTTCCACCTCTCATCTGTACAACCAAAAGTCTCTCAACTTTTAAAACTCTCCCCATGCACACCTAACTTCAAAATGGGAAAGCTCCTGTTCTCATCCCTCATAGATTTCTTGACTATAGTTAGCTCTACCTCCCTTTAGTAAGAACTTGCAAGAATTAAATATTGCACTATGATCTGTATTTTTGATTTAAATAGTCTAACCACATTGTATTACTGTACTTTTTCCAAATGTCAGCATTTGTTTTTTATTATGTAACCTTGCACTTTTTCTTTAACTGACTCAGATTTTGAAATCTCATACTTTTTTTAACTGACTCAGATTTTGTAATTTTTGTATTCTTGGTGGTACAGCTGTAGCATTGTTGCCTCACAGCAAGAGGTTATCCTGTTCGATTCATGGCTGGAGTGCCTTCTGTGTGGAGACTGCATGTCCTCCACGCAGTCGAGTGGCCTCCGAAAGACATGCGTGAATGGGCATGCCTTCGCTGAAGGTTGGGTGTCGAGCTGGCAACTCGGCACCATAAAAATCTACTGCCAATCTTTAGTGGACTGGAGTTCTACTGTTGCGACCCCTAACCAGGAAAAGCCGAAAAGACAAACGTATTCCTGTATCTTGTTATTATTTGTATTATTGGAGCTTTTCTCCCCAGGACTCCATTGAAAATGGGTTCCTTGTGGCCCAATGGACTATCCTGGTAAAAAAACTTCAAATAAATAAATAAATAAATAGTCTCATATAGATTATATATAAATAAAACTGTAACTGCCTGTCAATAATATTCAAAACCCTGGACTGATTGTGTTTACTCTGGTATTGTATGAATTGAAATATGTACAGATTATGCACAGCAACTATAGCTCTGAAAGCATTAAACAATCAAGTCTCATCTGACAAAGTTAGTGCCTCTATAAGACATGAGATTAACTGATATGAAATGTTTCATGCACCAAGATCTGATATCTGAATAGTAATGTTGTGTTAACCACTGTTTTCCACACTGTGCTATGTCAAAAGGTATGTATAGGAATGTATGTATAAGAATGTAGTAATTACAAGGTCAGACTGTACAACCAAGAGAAACAGTAGTTTCTCTATAGCTTGTTCTGATGAAACACAAACTTGTTGTATTTTTAGCAGAAACAGCCACGGTTCGAATCCCAACAGTGGTAATAAGATGTATGCATAGTTTCACCTATGATTTTGTGAATATGTGTGTAGAAACAGTCAGGTAGTGTTAACAGAAATGTTATCTACAGCTCATCCAGGTAAGAGAAGGTATAAAGTAGCTATAAGAAGGCTGTGGTTATACTGTGTCCAACACCCACGGTCCAACCCCAAGGCTGCAAATGATAGCAAGATAAGTACATACACCAAGTGGTCTCCCCCAAGAAATGTTCAAAAGTGTCATGCTGTCACAGCTACTGGTCCCTGCTGCCAACAACCAGGGTGGCCGATAGAAATCAAGGCAGAGTATGGCAGTAGCACACATAATCACACACACACACACACACACACACACACACACACACACACACACACACACACACACACACACACACACAGTATGAGTGCACATATGTAACCCTGACTATGTGAATATGGGTAGAAACAGTCAGGTAGTGTTAACAGAAATTCCCTCCACAGGTCTTCCAGATAACAGAAGGTATAATGTAGCTATAAGAAGGGTGTAATTATATACCGTGTACAAACATACCACTGCCCAACCCAAGGCCATAAGTTGTTGTAATAATACCTGTAGAGTAATGATTAGAGCAATGATCATTAAAGCTGTGATTACTGCAAGAATCTACATTTCTTAATTGACATCTCTCTCTCTCTCCCCCACCTTATTTTCACCAATAATCTAAACACATAAATGAACGGGTATGTTTTCCCCCAAACCTACCATTAGGACATGTGTCCTATTGTTCTACAAATGTTGAAATTTTTTTCCAATTAATGTTCCCTGTTCAAATACCATCATTGGTGGCCTGTTGCTATCAATTTAACCTGCATGCCGGTGTAATGCCCACTGTGGTTCCATATATGCATGTGTTCTGTTTGCTATGCAAATGTTCCAAATCTGTTGTTTTGGGTTAATGGGAATGCTCATGCATGCTGTTATAACTAATCCTGGAATGTGTTTACCATTATTAACCAACATATGTTCTAAAACTGCAACACCATATCACATTTGAGAAGGCCAATCCCAGCGGATCTGCCTCTCCCACCTCATCTGGCCATGGAACCCGGCCCCAGTATGTCTGGGACCCACCCCAGGACCTCCTTGTCTGCTGGTCCTGCACCACCTTCGGGTGGAACCACCTCAGGGGATGGGCCCCCCCCCCGGGCGTGGGCGCGGACATGATCCTGTCAGCCAAAGCCAGGTCTGGGATTTGGTGTATAGCGAGCTCCACAAACAATTGTTAGGTCTGCTATGCCAGCTTGAGGGCTGCGTGGTACATTTAGAGGGTCAGCCTGCCCCTCCTGTTCAACCCCCCCTCACAGCCACCTTTGGGGCCGTGAAGTTGCAGTCGTGACTGCCTATGGGTGGGGACCTCAGTCCTACTTATCCATTTGGGGGCTCGTGTGCTTTTGATTACCAAACACCCCTCCCTGTCCAAGGTGTTTACCCCTGACATGTGTCAAATACTGCCCCTGTATGCTTTCTTGTCTGTCTTGTCTGTCTTCCTACCCAACACACCTCCCCAAATATACCTACTATCCTTCCCCAACATTCCATTCTCACCTTAGAAAAAAAAAAGGGGCAACCTGTTCCCCCCAAAAAAATGTCGCCCCATACATAGCTGTCTATTTCACACACATGTCCACTGGACATATGTAATCTTGTCTAATTGGCTTCACAACACATTATTGTTGTCCTCACCACTCTCTCAGGGGTTTGAGTGTACACATTTACATCCAAATTCAGTATATATGCATAGCTGTTGCTGTAGAAGAAATAGACAGCTATGGACCTTCCCTACACCCATCCTGCACATCCCTAGCTATCTTTCATATTGTTTTTCCCTCTTTATGCCCCCTTTTTCACCACTTTCCTATCACCCCTTTTTTCTTTTCTTTTAAAGAAATTAGCACAGAGGTAAGCAGGAGTAAGGAGTAGTAAGCCTGTTTGCACAGTTCTAAGTGATACCTATACAGATTAAACACTTTTAAGGCTGTCGGTCAGCATAGTTAACCAGAAGTTAGCATTGCTTACCACCACGCAAGCCCACGCAAACCTGATTACAACTGCTTAAAAGTGCCTTAATTACTCTGTATCCAACAGCCCTTGTTCTTCCCAGCAACACAATAATCAGCCCTTGCAAGTCTTGAACCCAGGACCCTACACACCACAGCCACAGCAGTTTACTACTAAACCATCTGAGCCATAGATACATCTGATGTTTTTTCAAACATATTCAGTAGAGTCATTCAACAGTAGGAAAAGGTTTGTTAAAATTAGTCAAGTTTTGTACCTATATATGAATGTATATGTGTATGGAGATGCATACATATATATGTATATATATATATATATATATATATATATATATATATATATATATATATATATATATATATATATCCACACACACACACACACACACATATATATATATATATATATATATATATATATATATATATATATATATATATATATATATATATATATATATATATATGGAAATATTAATATGTAATATATGTAGAGATATGCATATAAATATAAACATATGGTATATATATATATATATATATATATATATATATATATATATATATATATATATATATATATATATATATATATATAGCGCAGTTGGACATCAGATCCATACTCTGAACCTCTTACTGCAACAAATCTGTCCAAAGGCTGTCAAAATGGGGGTCAATGGGCTTTACTGGAAAGGCTCACCCAGATTCTGCTACAGTTTGCTGTGATGGAAAGGTTAGTTTGCTTTTTATTAGTTGTGTTTTGTATTATTTTATTGCCTTTTTCTAATTTGTATACTGTGATTTGTTTTCTTTACACTGTGTTTTACTTGTATTCTGCTTTTAAGTGCATACTAAAACTTGAAAAGAGACCACAGCTCTGTCTCTTGTGAGTCAGATAGAAATTAGAAGAGGTCAATTGCAGAGTCACACATAAATTACAACAGGTCAGCTAAGGTTAATCATCTGTGAACTAAGGAGGTGGAGCTAGGAACAAACCTTCTATTTAAGGGACAAAATAAAACATTTCAGAGCTTTACTGGGAAGGCTCACCCAGATTCTGCTATAGTCTGCTGTGAGGGAAAGGTTAGTTTGCTTTTTATTTGTTGTGTTTTGTATTACTTTATTGCCATTTTCTATTTTGTATATTGTGATTTGTTTTCTTTACTCTGTTTTACTTGTATTCTGCTTTTAACTGCATACTAAAACTTGAAAAGAGATCACAGCTCTGTCTCTTGTGAGTCAGACAGAAATTAGAAGAGGTCAATTAAGGAGTCACACAAGTTACAACAAGTCAGCTAAAGTTAATCATCTGTGAACTGAGGAGGTGGAGCTAGGAACTAAACATTCTATTTAAGGGGCAAAATAAAACATTTCAGAGCTTTACTGGAAAGGCTCACCCAGATTCTGCTACAGTTTGCTGCAAGGGAAAGGTTAGTTTGCTTTATATTTGTTGTGTTTTGTATTACTGTATTGCCTTTTTCTATTTTGTATACTGAAATTTGTTTGCTTTACACTGTGTTTTACTTGTATTCTGATTTGATTTTAACTGTATACTAAAACTTGAAAATAGACCACAGGTCTGTCTCTTGTGAGTCAGACAGAAATTTTTCCCACCCTCCCACTCAGTTATTGTTGTGTTCTTAAATGCCACTGTCTTTCTAGTTGCCTGCCCCTTATGTTAATTTGACCATATGTCTCATTTCCTCTCTGCTTTTAGTGGCTGGTGTGAGTAAGCACAAAATTATAATTTTGTGAAATCACTCCCCTTCAACTATTTAAATGTACTGGCCATCCTACTGTATTCCATAGTATCAGAATACAAAAGTGACTACCTGCTTTCAATCTATCAGGCTGTTTTAAAAATAGTGACTGTCCACTAAAACTTAACTTTTAGACAGGTAAAACTTGTTACCTACTTTCACATCTAACTCCTCTAGTGCACACTGCAGTGTTTAGGATAAAACATGTTTTCATCTTTCCTTTAAGCATCTATTCCAAGACCACCAGTTATTGTAGATCCCACATTCTGCCTCTCAGTAGTCATCTTGGGATTAGTGCTTCTATTTTCTCCTGGTGAGAGAAGGAGTGCAGTAACATTATTTCCTGGAGACTGCTGATTACCAGAAAGCTTAATAACTGCCTTATGTGATAGCTTAGAATCTGTGCTTATATTCTGATCCCAGTGAGAGTAGGAGCAGAGTGCATTGATTCCTGACTCTTTCTGGTTGGAGAGTGTCTGTGCTTAACATAGCTGATTGGTCTGGTTGCTATTCGAGGCATCTACCAGAAAAAGGCGACAAGCCTGCAGACCCTTGCATCATCTGGGACAAGACTGTGGATCACCAAACAGGCCATGGTCTGCTTCCCTTCTTGGGATTGGTACTAAAACTAGCTAGGTTTAGCTAGAACTAGCCATTTTTTTAGTTTCAGCACTCAAAATTGTTTCCTTGTGTTCAGCACTTGCTCAGAACCCATTGTAAGCACTAAATAAACTACAAATTACTACAGCACTCACCTTTCCTCACTTGTCAAGAGGAAAACAGTTCTTAGTACTTAAATTAATAAGCACCTACCCAGGCATGCCCATGGGTCAGCTCCCGATGTTTTCTCCTGTCCACCTGATGAATCTGGGCAACTTTTGACAATGTAGCAATTGCCTCATGTACACTGACAACCCTCTCCTCCTACCACCCAACATTACAACCTGTGAGAGATGCACTTATATAGCCAAACTGGAAGCCAAGCTTTCTCCAGCAAAGACTGGACTAGACAGTCAAGAGGATAAGGTTAACACGTGCACCACACCACACTCAACACACAGTCCTTCAAAACCAACACATAGAAACACAAAGCACACACCCACATTCACAGAGGCTCTCAATAAAAATCTGCCCAAAGCAACAGAGACCTCCCAAGCTGAAATGTAGACAACCAACACCCTCAACAGTACCCAAATGACACATAGCCCACAAAATCAGTGCACCACTCAACCTCAGCCCATAAGGCAAAATAATGTACCCAACACACTAGTCATAGGTGACTATAGTCAGGCACACTGGAGTCTCACTCACCAAGCTAAACAAGGAGAAAGTTACTGTCAGCTGCCTGTCGGGTGCCAGGATCCACCACATAATGCATGCACTCAGGTCACTCCACAAGTGCAAATATGACTCTGTCACTGTCCATGTTGGTGTGAATAACCTGAGATGTACCGCCCAGGACTACATGAAAAGAGACATGGAGGAGTTCTCTGATCTTGTAGGTATGACCCTAGCCCTGAGTAGCATCCTGCCATTGCCCAGAATGATACCACAGTAAAAGGACAAAATGACTTCAACAATTGGCTAAGCTTCTGGTGTCATTCTAAGGGTATCCAGTATCTGTCTGCCTGGGATGACATGGTCGACAGATCACGTTGCTTTGCCAGGAATGGCCTGCACCTGTCGCCCCTGGGATTGTAGATACTGGCTAAGGCTGTTGCCACCCCAAATAGTGCCTTTTTTATGCAAGGTTCAAATGCTAAATTCACCACCGTAACAGATACAAGCAAGCAAACTATGAAGGTAACGCTACTCAATGCTAGAAGTCTAAACCTCAAAATGCACTCACTCAAGTCACTCCTTAAAATGGAGAACATTTACACCTGTGCAGTGACAGAGACCTGGCTCAAGGCTCCAGAGAGCACCCCTGCATTACCAGGTTATAATTCATACCACACCTTTCGGCCACCTAACCTGGACTGAAACACTAAAGGTGGAGGCATGTCCATATTCATTCAGGATATCCACACCTCCAGGCTAGTTTCTCAACATTAATGCATCCGAAATTATCCAAGTGCAACTAACACAGCAATCCAGGTTGTAGCTTGCTACAGATCCCCCACCATGCCCCAGGATTCCCATTCTTCATTTCTTAAGATACTGGAAACTATTAAGGTACAAACCAGTACCTTAATTATAGGTGATTTCAACTACCCCACCATCAACTTGGAAAACTATTCATGTACCAACTCATTAACTCAACGTTTTCTGGAATTCATAAATTCCAACACCTTGGATCAGCTTGTCCACACCCCCACCAGGGGCAACAATATCCTGGACCTGTTCATTACCAATATTGGTAACCGGTGTTCCATACCAGAGGTCAACTGCTCGCTGGTCAGATCTGACCACAAGTTAATCATGCTAGACATCGATATCTCACCCCCACCCCCCCATTAAGGAAACCACCATCAAAAACTACTCCAAAGCCAACTTCTTGCTTCCTAAGACAGAAGTGGAAAACTTCACGACACCCATGCAGATGGAAAATAGAGGTACGACTGCTGAATCTTACACAAATGCAATGTATCAGCATATAAACGAGTGCATGGATTGTGCCATCCCCAACAGAACCAAGATGCTATTCTCCAGAAAGGAAGCCAATCTGGTGGTCCCCTGCCATAAACAAACTCTACAACAGAAGGAAGAAGCTGTTGCAAAAAAGAGTAAAATCCCAAGATTGGAGGAACTCCTTGGTCAGCCTCAACAAGAAGCTGAGATCCCTCATAAAATCCTCCAAAGTCAGCTTTGAAAATAAAATTGCCACTGATTCCAAAACAACCTCAAAGCATTCTACAGCTATGTCAAGAATCTCAATGGCAACACTCAGATCTGCTCTGAGCTGCAGCACAATGGCATTAAATATACAGAACCAACAGACATTGCCAACATCCTTGCAGATAGGTTCAGTGCTAACTTTACCCCCCTCTCACCCTCCAAAGGGCCCATCTTAATACCTGAAGAATGTAAAGCTCCTGTAATCACAGATGAACTAGTAAAGACTGCACTCTCCAAAGCCAAGAACACAGCATCCATGGGACCAGACAACATCCCAGGCTGCGTACTGCATGAACTACAGAATGAACTGGCACCCCACCTAAGTACCATGTTCAGTCATAGCCTCACCTCAGGCTATGCTCCTACCGCATGGTGCACAGCAATGGTTATCCCACTCCACAAAGTGGGTCCCACCATGGACCATGGAAACTACCACCCCCTTAGCCTGATGAGCCTGGTCTGCAAGGCCATGGAATGTATCATCTTGGAGCTTATAAACAAAGACATAGGTAACCTCCAAACCCTGGACCCCACTCAGTTTGGGTTTGTAAAAGGTAGATCATGTCTACTAAACCTGAATGACTTCTTTGAAGCAGTCACTAGAGCCGTAGACGAGGGCAAGGTAGCGCACACAGCCTATCCTGACCTCGCCAAGGCTTTTGATACCATCCCCCACCCCAACATTATAGATAAACTCACTAAACTGAGCATAAATCCCTGTGTCACAAGATGGGTGGCCAACTGGCTCACTGACAGAACCCACATAGTAAAAGTAGCTGACTTCAAGTCTGACTTCAGACCAGTGACGAGTGGAGTACCACAGGGTCGGTCCTGGGTCCTCTCCTGTTCAGCATCTACTTCTCTGAAGTGCAGGCCAACACAGAAGGTCTTTGGCTAACAAAGTTCGTAGATGACTGCAAACTAGGAGCCATAATAGAATCACCTAATGATGCAGACATTCTACAAATAGGCCTCACAGAGACAGATGCTTGGTGTCAAAGTCATGGCCTCAAGCTCAATGCCAAGAAGTGCATTGTCATCCCCTTTGGAAAGGCCACAGAAATACCTCATTAAGGGGATTTCCAGCCTCAAACAGATGCCATACGCAGACCATCTCAAAAAACTCCAACTCTACTCCATCGCATATCGCCTACTCAGAGGCATTCTCTGCCTAACATACAAAGCTATGTCAAACCCAGAACTGTTTGCCATGCTACACTTAAAGAAATCCCAATCTCTCTGAACCACACTCTGCAGGGACCTAAACCTTGTCACCACAATAAACAGAACATGCTGGAGGGATAGATTCCTGTCCCAGAGACTTCCCATACTCTGGAACAAACTACCCATTCATGTCAAGCAAAGTTCCTCATTGGCCCTCTTTAAGAAAAACCTTGACAGCTGGATGGGAAATAGAAAATTCACCCCAGGAATCACTTCTGTGGCACTGCTTGACAGGGGTACAGGAAACTAATTTTCTTTGGTGGCAAAAGCCAGGGAACCTTTGGCGAGGCTTATATAGGCTCCATGGCTGATAGCCTAGTACCTACCTATGAACCTATGAACTAGGGATCTCATTTAATTATTGACCTTATCCCTTCCTCCCCAGCAGTAACTGTTCTGCCTTGCAAAAAAATAATACATCATGCTAAGTCTTGAATCCAGGGCCCTGTAAACTACAATCAAAGCAATGTACCATTACACCCTTTGAGTTCTATAAAATGAGATTATTTTCCAAACATATCAGTTAGTACAGTCATTCAACAGTAGGGAAAGGTGTCTGTAGAATCAGTCAGAATCAGTCAGGTTCTCTATATATACATGTATATATGTATGGAGAGGCATATATGTGGACAAATCTATACATAATATAAGACAGAGAGATACATCTAAATGTATATCTACATATATGCACACACACACACACACACACACATATATATATATATATATATATATATATATATATATATATATTTATATATAAAGGTGAATACATACACACACACACACACACACACACACACACACACACATTATATATATATATATATATATATATATATATATATATATATATATATATATATATATACACACACATACATAAATATACATAAATATATAACAGCTACAAACACATGCAATCTGAGGGTCATGCTGCTGCACCCTAAAAGTCTAAGTATGAAAATGCAGTCACTGGAGTTATTCCTTAAAATGAGGAACAATGACATATGTGCTGCAACAGATACCTGTTTAAGGGCAGCAGGAAGCATCTCTGCACTACCAGCCTATAACTCATTCCACACCTTTTGGCTGCAAAACTTGGACTGAAGCTCCAAAGTTGATGGTATTTCCATATTCATAAAGGATGCACACATCCAGAGTGGTAGACCAACATTATGCATTACAGATTCTGCAGGTGTTGCTAACATTGGGTATGACAGTGGTTCATGTTGTAGCCTGCTATAGGTCCCCAAACATGTTCCAAGACTCACACTCCATGTCCCTAAACACCCTGGAGAATATTAGTGTCTAACCTAACACTTTCATACTGGTTGACTTCAACTAGCCCACCATTAACTGGGAAAGCCACTCATGTACCGATGCACTTGCCCGTCACATTGACCTGGTCCTTACTAACACAGGCGACTGTTGATGTACACCAATAGTCAACTCCTCCCTTGTTATATCTGACCACAAAGTAATCACCTTTGGAAATCCACAGCACCCCCCCCCCCCCCACCCACTGCACAGGTAACCATCATGAAAAGCCTTTCCAAAGCAAACTATGGCCTCCTAAAAACAGAGGTGGCTAACCTCACAGCAGCCATGCAAATGGAGACTAGTCGCATGACTGCTGAATCAAAAAATGCACTATGAACATGTACACAAATGCATGGATACCGCCATACCCAAAAGAACCAAGACCCCCTCGTCCAAAAAAAGGAAGACAATCTGGTGGTCCCTGGCCATAAAGAAACTGTACAACAGAAGGAGGGAACTGATATGGAATAAGGTGAACTCCCAGGACTGGAAAAAAACCCTTATCAGCCTCAATTAAAAGTTGAGATCCCATATCAAATATTACAAAGTTAGCTGTGAAAACAGAATTGGAGCACATAGTAAAGACAACCACAAGGCCTCATACAGTTATGTAAAGAATCTCCATGGCAATACCAAGATTTGCTCTTAGCTACTAGACAATGGTATCTCCTAGACTGAGCCAACAAATATTGGCAATATACTGGCTGACATACTGAGTGCAAACTTTACCCCTCCCCCCAAAGGACCAATCACAATACCAGTACACTGCCAGGCACCCAGTATTACTGCTGCACAGGTTAAAACACCAATGTCCAAGGCCAAGAATGCAGCTTCTATGGGACCTGACAATATCCCTAGCTGTGTTCTACATGAACTACAGAGTGACCTGGCACCTCACCTGTGTGCCCTGTTCAAGCACAGCCTCACCTCAGGCTTTGTCAGTACTGGATTGTGTACTGCTACAGTCACCCCTCTCCACAAATGAAGTGAGACTACAGACCCTGGGAACTCCTACCCCAAATGCCTGACAAGTCTGTTATGCAAAGCTATGGAATGCATCATTATGCACCAAATAAGGAGAGATATGGGAATCCACAGACTCAGGATCCCACACAATTTACTTTTGTGAAGGGTAGGTCATACCTGCCAATCAACCTGGTCAACTTCTTGGAGTCAGTCACCTGAGTTCTGGATGCAGGCAAGGTGGCACATACAGCCTACCTTGTTCTGGCCAAAGCCTTTGATAACTTTCCCCACTCAGGCATCATGCAAAAACTCACTACGATAGGCATTAACCCCTATATCACTAAGTGGGCTGCAAAATGGGTCACAGATAGGATTCACAGTGGAAATAGCTGACTCCAAGTCAGACTGCTGAGCAGTCATAAGTGGAGTCCCACAGGGTTCTGTCCTGGGTCCTCTCATGTTTGGTATCAAATTCTGTGAAGTCCATGCCAACATGAAGGGACTCTGACTGAAAATGCTTGCAGACAATTGCAAGTTGGGAGCTATTATTAACTACCCAAGTGATGTTGGCATCCTACTGAAAGGCCTCACTGAGAGCCATGGCCTTAAGCTCAATGTCAGAAAATGTGTTGTCATTCCCCTTTGGGGAAAACCCTGTTCCCATGACTTATCACATTGATGGTAGTCCCCTGATCAAAGAAGGCATTATAATAGATTTGGGTACACAGGTTGACAGCAATGTCTCTTTTGACCACCACATTGCCACTGTGGTCAGAAAGTCCTTCTATGTGGCACATCTCAGTACTAACACATTAGCATCCATGAAGGAAGAGGTCATTGTATCCCTGTACTCTTCTTGAGAGAGTGACACAGTTTGTTTCAGCATACATATTCTGATGGATGTGAGGTAGGTAAATGAAATGTATGTCCTCATTTTCTGACAACAATCATATCATCACGGTGATTTACCAGAGAAATGTAAAACAGACCAGAAATATGAGCAATAAGCCTGGACATCCTGAAACAATCCAGCCAGTTGACAGGTATGCTCAGAACCCCTTACTACAATGAATCTGGACCAAGGCTGACAAAGTGGTGGGTAGAAGCCATGAAAATGGGGATGTATCTGAAGTACTGGCATAGATAAGCTAACACAGTTACTGTAGTAACACCCTCCTGTGTGCTCTAACATATATTTACTGAAATAGCACAAGTAATTGAATTAGGACATCTGCCATGGGAAATTACACATGTATATGCAAATATATCAGGCACTACAGGGATATAACAGCAGTGACAAACAGACACTAGTGTAAAAGTGCATACCCACAACCAACATCACCACAGTCACAGTCACATACCGGTAAGTCAAGTGAACAGTAGAGTATATGGACTGTCTGAATAAATGCATCATTGTTTGCCACGCACACACTACCCCTACAAATACATTCCCAATTCCCAGTGTAGTCTGAATCCTGACCTTGGTACTGGACATGTCTCAGTCTGCCCCTACAAACACATACAGCCAATAGATTAGCAGAAACTGGAGTAGCATGCACAGTCAGATAAAGAAGGAGCCTTAACACTTACATCCACCCCCACCATACACAGCCCAAATAACATGTACACATGACATGTGTACACAATCATGACAGTCTGTTAACAATGGCCAGACATACACAGGCCTCTCACATGTACAGTTCACCTCTGAATGTACAGGCTCAGGAATCATGTCTCTGGCCTCTTCCCTGACATGTCTGTGGGTCTACTATATCACTGGGATGGTAGCAGGAATGAAGGTAAGAAATAATGCTAATAAATATGTCTGAGACTCATTGACATCTGGATAAAGCCTGACTTCATTTGGGAACAGAGGCACAAACACAGGGGTAGATTTGACATATTGCTGTCATACATTAGACGGTGGAAGATGTTACTGGGTTTGTTGTAACATATCCTTTATGAGGAATATGACATCAGTAATACCAATAGATGTATTTACTGACTGGATTCCCCAGAGTCCATGATTTACCAAGGACACCAACTGTCTGGGGGAACAGACAAAACATAACAGGCAAACATGTGGCCAGTCTGTGGACAGCATGCCAGTGGAGAGGTATGTCAGAGACATATCATTGTCAGTTGTGAAGTCACTCACTGAATGCATGTCCACACAAACCCTGTCAATCTATCAATCCACCATGTGTATAACAGCACTGATGACAGAGAATCTGTTCACAAATCTGGCCATATGTCCCCCATTTTGTTTAGCTGTCTCCACATGTCCTGTCCTGTGACGTATTGCCACCTACTGTATGTGAATCTGTAGCCCACCACCTCTGTAATGTCCCTCACACAGGCAAAGAAAAGGGGCAAGGCCCACATTAAGGAATGTCCCATATGTTGGAATTAGCAACAGTGTTCAGGCCCACAGCACAATACTATGTGGGCACCTACATACTGGTATGGCTTTAGCAATACCTGACATCTGCACATCTGTACAGAGGACAGACAGAAAGTAGATAGCCAACAGGTTATGCATTAGGATGTATGTTTTGAAAGATAGAAGTCTGAAACTGAAAGGTATGCCATTGCTACATGACAGCAGTCCTCAATGACATGTCCAGAAAATAGTAGTCTACAGTTAATATCATAATATCTGCTGAATATCCAATAAGAGATACATAAAAACATACAGCTCAAACACCAAGAACAAGATAGTCAGTACTCAGCTTTGAATGCAGGGGTGTATGATTCTAGTACTACAATCTGCAATCTACTTTTACTTGGAAAATCACTGTTAAAAGTACTAACGTAATGATACCTTATGTTTTAAACTATTATTGTCAACCAGTGCACTGTAGCTGGTGTAACATGCAAGTGTGACTGCATATAACCTGGGATACTACCCATGTATAAAACAAATACAAAGAAAAAAGATTGTGGTACTACCCATGTTTACTCAGGTGTCCCATAGAGTATAGTCGCACCCCTTGCTACTGTAATGACAACACATAGAAGCATGTTATGTACAGGAAATTAAAGACACTTATTAAATATGTCATTGCCCTGCTATTTTATCAGATTGGAATGTGATCAAAGGTTACTAGGGCTGAGCTATTCTTAGCAGTTTAAGCATTGCTTAAATGTAAATATCTAAGCAGATTTGTGCACTGGTAAGCAAAGCCTACAGGGTGTAAGTACTTATTTGTTTAACCGTACGTTAGCACTGCTTACCATCATGCAAACCTGTGCAAACATGCATAAAGCTGCTCAAAACTGCCTTAATCACTCTGTATCCAACAATCCTTGTTCTGCCTAGCAACAAAATAAACAGCCCTTGCAGTTCTTGAACCTAGTACCCTGCACACCATAGCCAAATCAATTTACCAGTAAGCCACCTCAGATGTATGGTTTTAGGATGTTTTCTAAAACATGCCCTTCTTTACAGCCAGTTTACAATAGGGAAGAGACACTGTGCAAGTAGAAAGGATTGGTATCTACAATACATATATCTGAAAAGAAACATATACATAGAGAGAGAGAGAGAGATATGTATGGAGATACATATATGTGTATAACAATATATAGATATATTACCAATAAATACTGAGGTGTGTGTGTGTGTGTGTGTGTGTGTGTGTGTGTGTGTGTATATATATATATATATATATATATATATATATATATATATATATATATATATATATATATATATATATATATATATATATATATATATATATATATGGGTCCACTTTGTAATTTAGAAAGCCCAAAATCTCAATTTTTGATACATCGAACTCAAAACATCGAGATTTTGGAATGTCGAAACTACAATGTGGTGCAAAAAAAAAAAAACTAAGTAAACAATGTTTTATATATATATATATATATATATATATATATATATATATATATATATATATATATGTGTGTGTGTGTGTGTGTGTGTGTGTGTGGGTCCACTTTGTAATTTCAAAAGCCCAAAATCTCGAGCTTCAAAATACCGATCCCAGAAACCCAAGATTTTGGAATATCAAAATTACAAAGTAAAAAAAATAAAAACACTAAAAACTGTTTTTGCAAGGGGACAAGCCCTCCTGCACCTTACGCATCCCCTGCAACTTAAATATATCATCTCTGAGATCACACTACAGTGAAGAGAATGGTAATGCTCCCATTACGCTTACCATTCTCTCCACTGTAACGTGATCTAGGAGATGATATATTTACATTGCAGGGGGTGTGGGGGGTGCAGGGGGGCTTGTCCCCCTGCAAAAACAGTTTTTAGTGTTTTTATATTTTTTACTTTGTAATTTTGATATTCCAAAATCTCGAGTTTCTGGGATAGGTATTTTGAAACTCGAGATTTTGGGCTTTTGAAATTACAAAGTGGACCTACACACACACACACACACACACACACATATATATATATATATATATATATATATATATATATACACAGTTACACTTCATAATCTTGAATTACTGAAATACTGAATTTGGGATTTCAGTAATTCAAGATTATGAAGTGATACATTTTTTATATATATATATATATATATATAGGATTACTATTATAATGCTGACACTCACTTACATGCCTATTAAATGTTTGGCAGGCACAAGTCTGAATACCCTGATTGTCGACAGGTTATAATGTCGAACTACATAATGTATACCAGTTGCTGTCGCACAAAGGAATCTGCTGTTTAAGATGATGACAGCACAGTAGATTTGCGGTTTTGAATGACGCTAACACGTATTCACATATAGGATGTGTGGAACATATGCATACTGCGTGGATGGGATATTACTACATGTCAACACAGCATTGTAGTATAGCAGTAGGAGGTTTGTGCAAGACAACATTCGGAAGCAGCATACTGGATATTAAAGAATAGCTAGTAAGTGTAAGTATATTACAATCTGCTGCTGGTGATATACGTGTATTAAAACAGGAATTTAAACGTGCTGTACAAATGTCGCTGTACACATTAATTGCAATGCATTACCATTGGTGAAAGTGCTGTCACTGAGGCATATTTATGGAATTTTTTGAAATACATTGATGTATACGAAATGGGCATATGTTTTGGACTGTGACCATAGAAAGTGCTAAATGTGGTAATAGTGCTATAAATGCTAATAGTGTTGTGAAAGTAACTATGTTTACTATGTACTGGTGTGTAAATAAGACTGCATATGTAAAGTACTACAACCAATTTCTGCATCTATAGGTGATATTATACTTATCTTGTGATTTGATAAGTGGAATAGATGCGTCAGATGGGGTTGATGTTGTGTACATGGTGTCTTTGAAGTGCTAATATTATGTACTGATGTCATTGAAATGTATGTTATGTATAGGTACTTTATGCATGTTGTAGTACAAGCCCATGTCTAGAGTACAGGAAGGTTGTCATTATCCTCATGTAGAGCATATATAAGGTTGTACTGTTTAAAATGTGATTTAATTGTAGGTGTGCTGTAATAAATGGCTGATCAACATGCTCTGACTTATCCAGGAGTACTTGGCAATAGTTATTGCACTATAATGTCGCAAAAGGGACGGTCGATACTGTCCATACATGGCTACCAGTATTATCTGGAGAAAAAACGTTAGTGGGGAATTATTGGTGTTGTACACAGAAATCTAAGCAGAAATGTAAGGGTCGCTGTATAACTGAGAAAATGGATAGTGGCGAAAAATTATTGAAAAGTATTGCACATTTTCATGCACCTGATGTTGTGAAAGTAGAACAAATGAAAGTCCGTGAAAAAATTAAAAGAGAGCTGAACAGACATTAGAGGATCCATGTAGAATTGTCTATGAGGTTCTAGCAAGCAAGGCGACTGATGTTGCAAATACTATGACCAATACTGATGCACTGAAAGAATCTATATGTAGGCTGAGGCATAGGTACATTACACTTCCTAAGGATCTCACCCCAAAAATGGTGCCTTTAAAGCAGGGACAGTTTATTATTAAACATAAGGAGTCATAACAATGATGTTATCATGGCAACAGAAACTAATCTGTATGTACTATGTAATTCAGAATTTATATTGGTGGATGGGACCTTCCCTATTAGTACACGAGAATGTAAGCAGGTTTACTCTGTGCATTGCAGTTTGGAAGGTAGTGGACACAATAAAGTTGTGCCAGCTGTGTATGGTATACTCCCTTTGAAATGTGAAGAGTGTTATGACCAGTTTTGGTCAACATTGCCATCTATTTGTGAAGAATTTCACCAGGAATTATGTCCCAAAATAGTATTAAGTGATTTTGAAAAAGGGGCTGTTAATAGCATAGTGAAGCGCCTTCCTAATAGTACAGCTAAAGGTTGCTGGTTTCACCTGTGCCAGATTCTGTGGAGGCAAATACAGAAGCTTAATCTTACTACAGTGTATGGTGCTGACATACAGTTTGCCTTACTTTGCAAACAGATTCCTGCTTTGGCATTCATACATACTGAACATGTATTGGAGACATTAACTTCAATTGAAGAGGCTTTGGGTGACAGGGGTACATCTTTATGCGATTTCTTCAGGAATAATTACATTTTAGGTCATCCTAGATGGTATGGCATGCATGGTAGTACCTCTGAGAGACAACCCCCTCTGTTTGAAGTGTCATTCTGGAATCAGTCAGGTACTTGTACTATGGGCTATCCAAGGAGCCAGAGTGTAGTGTAAGGCTGGCATTGCAGGTTAAGGAGTTTACTAGGGAAGAAAGACTTGTATATCTCTTATGTGTTACATGCTATCTGCCTAGAACAGAATCATTTGGAAGATCTCTGATGTGTTACATGCTATCTGCCTGGAACAGAATCATTTGGAAGACCTTAAGCAAAAATGCTATGCTGTGTTCCTTCCTCACCTAAGAAATGTAGACTAACAGATAAAGAACAGATGATACAGCATTTATTAGCTAAACATGATGAATTTACACCTCTGAGGTTTGTGCAGCTAATGGCACATCACTGCTCTTTTTAACACTTTGGGTGGGAATGTTTTACTGATAATCTTGGTGTCTGCATTCACATATCATGTGATGATAGTACGGTGCATTATGTGTGTAGGAGTTATGTTACATCAGCACTTACTGGGACATGGATCATTCAGATTTACTACACATTTGATTTAAAATTATGTTTGTACACGGTACAATGTGCTCTAGTGTTCATACATTGCTATACTCTTTTCATCTGGATATAGCTGTTCTTTCACGAACTGGATGGCATTTCCGGATATTGCCGTAAAATGTTGAATTCGGCATTTCTGACATTTACATACGTTTTTTGACATTTACCGTCATCGGCCATTGCACATTTCGGTTTTATATTTCGGTTAAAAGTACTGCTTTTATTTTGACTTTTGATTTTTTAATAGTAAACCTATATATATATATATATATATATATATATATATATATATATATATATATATATATATATATATATATACATGTCTCAAAATGCCCATACAAACATATGCTGCTGATAGACCACCCATAACTGGGACAGCATGCACAGTTGGATACAAAAGGACCCATGACACTCGCATCTGCCCCTCGCACAGTCCAAATAAATAAGTGAAGAGTACAGTGCTACAAAATCATGATAGGTCATACACAATGGCCAGACATACAACAGCCTCTTAGCAAAACAACTAAAATGACTGAACATAGCAAAGAGAAATACAACCAGCCAGTAATTCACACATTTATTATACTCTAATGTCTTGGCCAAAGCCTTCAAGGAATAGAACATTACAGGAAATACTTGCCTTAATCACAAGAAGCAATTAACACTTAATTACATAATTAAATACACAGCCTACTAATTACATTCCTCATTTAACCTCCTAAGGGATAAATTATCACATTTAATATTAGTACATTGATTCTGCACATAACAATTGTCCTTTTATGAAGGTTTCTTCAAACTGAGGAACAGACTTATTCTAAATCAGTACCTTGGAACCCACTACTGTCCCCATGGTGAGATTTATTCAAATGTACAGCTATAGAATTGTCTTCTTTCTTATCAGTAATATGTCTCATATGTTTGAACAGCCTAGCTTTAAAACATGTGTTATTCTCCCCCACATAACATTTTACAGGGGCATCTAAGGGCATTCTCCATGTACCAACCTCTTGAATGTACAGACTCCAACATGTTTTCCAACCTTTCCCCTCAGCAGGAATGACAGCACTAAATAATCACAGACCATTATACCTATCAAACTCCTACTGTATGACATCTGGACAAAGCCTGACATAATTGGTGGACAGAGGCCCAAATACATAGCCATACTTGAAATATTGCTGTTATACACTGAGAAAGTTGCTGGTGTTACAGGGTTTGTTGGAACATATCTGTTCTGAGGGATATGAAGTCAGAAACACACATGTATTTTACAATTTACTGAATGCAATCCTCAGAGTATGCTACTGATTTACCAAAGAAAAAAAAATGTGTGAGTCACACAACAAATATAAGAGCCCAACCACTGGCCAGTCTGCGGATAGCCCGACAGGTGAGAGTTATGTTAACAATATAACACTGTCAGACTTAAAATCATGCAGAACAGCTATATCCACACAAACTCTGTCAAACTAGTATTACTTCAAATGTATAACAGAAATACTTCCATTCTGTCCCCATGTCTGGAACATCGTCCCCCAGTTTGTTGGCGTGTCTCCACAGTCTTTGTTGTAAGAGGTATGTGTAACTACCCTCTGTGATGCTGTTTGTCAGACACCTCCATGAAGCTCATCTTACAGGCAAGGAAAAGGGGCAACACCCACATGAAGTACTTAGTTATAGGAGTGTGTTTCCATACTATTGGCTCTGGAATGATACCACAGCTGTTTTAGCAAGTGGGGGAGTACAATTCATTCACACGTCATCAGCTGATCATGAGCATTACCTACAAAAGGCAAGTTGCTGCCTATGCAAAACAGATGCAAAACCTACATCTATCTGAGAGAGAGAGAGAAAGAAAGAAAGAAAGAAAGAAAGAAAGAAAGAAAGAAAGAAAGAAAGAAAGAGGGAGAAAAACAAAAAACAAAACAAAAACATCCACAGCAACAGAGACTCACACACTGGAACTGTGGAGAACAGTAACTGATCCAGAAAAAAAATAATAAGGTATGTCAAACAAGTAAGCATGTACTGGAATGTAGTAGGGGGTACGTAAAAGTGGAAAATAGGAAGTTCAACAAATATTTCTCAACAATTGCTGTGCTGATATATTGCTGATTACAACCTATGGCCATAGCATCTGTGTCTGTCTGCAGTGACATAGAATACAGCTCATGCCCCTGACTCACCCCAGGGGAAGGATGGCTCACACATGACTACTACTGCAGTGTGTGTTGAACAATATTGACTGTGACACTACTAGGGAAGCTACTGGAATGTTGCATATATCCATATGTTAATTGTGAATACAAGTATTATATACATGTGAGGGACCTGTACAGGGTATTTGCATAGAACAATACTGTTGCAGCTGTGAGTGTTGAACTGCATATCATATACCGAGCTCATACCATTCAACTGTCCACTGTTCTTCACACTGACCATATGTATGCCTCAGGTTTGTAGTAATGTATTCAAAGAGTTGTGTTATGGCTGCCAAATAATTAGCAACCTGTGAACACTGCCATTACAACCCCTCCTTTCCTTTCATGTGTCTGTTCCCATCAGGGGTCAACACAGCAGATCATCTGTTTCCATGTCTTCCAGTCCTCTGCATCTTGCTCTGTTACACCAACCAGCTGTATGTCCACTATCACCACATACATACACCTTATCTTAGGCCTTCCCCTTTTCCTATTACCTAACTGCCTCATCCTCTCCCAAATATATTCAGCATACCTACTCATCACATGTCCAGACCAACATCATCCTGCCACTCTCTGGCTTTGTCCCCAAGCCATCCAACCTGGGCTGGCCCCTAACATACATGTTTCTACCCCTGACCACCACTGTCACACCCAGTGCAAATCGTAATGTCATTAACTCTGTTATGTCCAACTCTGAGTCCTGCCTTTTTTATCAATGCCACTGTCTACAACCCATATAACACAGCTGGTCTCCCCACCCTGTTGCAGACTTTCATGCCACTCTTAATTGTACTTGTCTGTCACAAATCACACCTGACACTCCTCTTCACCACCTGCATCCTGCCTGCATTGTCTTCTGTACCTCTCCCCCACGCTACCCATTACTCTTAACTGTTGTTCCCAAGTATTTAAACTTATCCACCTTTGCAATCTGTACTCCCTGCATCCTCACCATTCCTCCATCCTCCCTTCCATCCACACACATATATTCTGTCATAGTTCCACTGACCAACATTCCCCTCTCTAGACCATAACCTCATCTCTCCCGGGTCTCCACAACCTGTTCCCTACTCTCACTACAGACCACAATGTCATCTGCAAACAGCACAATCAACAGGGGCCCCTGTCTGACCATGTCTGTCAACCTATCCATCGCCACTGCAAATAATAAAGGACTCAGAGCTGATCCCTGATGTACTACCACCTCCAACTGACATGCCCCTGTTACTCCCAGTGCAGAACTCACCGCTGTCACACTAGCCTTGAACATATCCTGTAGCAGTCTTAAGGATTCCTCTCCCACTCCTGACCTACTCATACAATACCACAACTCCTCTCCAGACATCCTGTCATATGCTGTCTCTAACTCCACAAATACACAACACAGCTACTTCTGACCTTCTCTGTATGTCTTCATCAACACTCTCAGAGCAAACATTGCATCTGCACTGATCTTTCCTGACATGAAACCATACTGCTGATCAGTAATCCTCACCACCCTTCTTAACCTAGCTTCCACCACCCTTTACCATTACCTCATGCTGTGACTGATCAATGTTATCCCTCCGTAGTTACTACAGCTCTGTATACACCAGTATCCTCATAATCAGTACACAAACACATTTTCCCACTCCTTGTGCATCCTCTCACTTTCCAAGATCACAGTAAACAATTTGGCTGAGAAGACCACTGCCATTTCTCCTAAACAACTCCATGCATCCACAGGTATGTCATCTGGACCAACAGCCTTACCATTCTTGAACATCTTTGTAGCTATCCTTACTTCCTCCTTGATAATCTGCTGCACTTCCTGATTCACCAAACCCACAACATCCAACCTCCTCTCTCTCTCTCTCATTTTCCTCATGCAACAGCCCATAACAGTACTGTTTCCATCTGCTGTACACACTCTCCTCGCTTGTGAGTACATTTCCCACATTATCCTCTATCAGCCTTATTTGCTGCACATCCCTCCTATCTACGTGCCTCTGTCTAGCCAATTGCTACAGGTCCTATCCTCCATTGTTGGTGTCCAACCTTACATACAACCATTCAGATGCCCCATCCCTAGTCTTTGCCACCACTCTCTTTGCCATGCACCCCATCTCCTTATACACCTGTCTACTGTCTTCATCTGTCTGGCAATCCCACTTCTCCTTCACCAACCTCTTACAGTGTATAACCCCCTGTACTTCCTCATTCCACAACCAGGTCTACTTGTCCCCCTTCCTCTGTCCAGATGTCACACCTAGCCCCATTCTACTCATCTCCCTTAATTGACCAGATGTATGTAACCAGACCTTTGGTAACTCTTTGCTGCCACCCATTGCCTGTTGTAATTCTTCCCTGAACCCAACAGAACACACCCTTTTGCAGTATCCACCATTTGATCCGTGGTGCTGCTCTCACACTCCTCCCTCACTTTTTGATCACCAACATCATCCCAGAGACCATCATTCCCTGCTGCCTAACCACACTTTCCTCTGTCACCACTGCACTGTTTCCAATCCCCTTCAAAGAGGCCCACCTGCATAGGGGAAACTCCACCTGTGTGCATCTTCCTCAACTCTTGTCTGTCACTCTATGCCGCTTGGTCTTGTAAACATACGTATTCACCACAGCCATGTCCAACCTCTTTTGCAAACTCCAACACCATCTCACCTTCTGTATTCCTTTGCTTAAAACCATACCTGCCCATCAATTCTGCATCCCTCTGTCTCCTTCACCAACTTTCCCATTGAAATCTGCTCCAACCACCACTCTCTCACCCCTGGGTGCAGTGATCACTACTTCATCCAACCACTGCAAAGTACGTCAGTCTTATCCATCACACACGCAACTAGTGGAGCATATACACTAACAACTGTCATCATTACACCATTAATTCCCCGTCGCATAGACCTTGCTGTACATGACACTCTTATCACTGCCATACACACTCTTGGCATAATGCTCCATTAGGTTAACACCTTCACCATTTCCCCTCACAGACACACCATGTTAAAACTATTTGTACCTGAGTATGATGCACACAGACATATCCCCCTTCTATCTTATCTGTGGCACACACAATATATCCACCTTTCATCTGTCCATCATATCTACTAGTTCTGTACCAATACCAACCATACACGCAACAGTAAATGTTCCTTCCACTCACTACCACACTCCTAGACATTCCCCTCTCTGCCTGCCATAGGAGCATTGCACATCCTCCAGGGTATGACTGTGAATGCAAAGGCTACCCAACTATCAATTGATATACGTGTGTTACAGTGATATGAAGACAGTGTCACTAATGTTGGCTCATAGCCTACCATGTATGTACGGCATCCTTCACATGTCCCGCCCTACCAGGTTGACAGAAATGACTGAGCAACAAAAGTGTTGTGACAGTGTGCCATACTGACATAGAACACAAATGTACAGCAGTTATTACCTGTGCAGGTGTATGCATGTATAGTTAGGTGTATCTGGATGCCTCATAACACACGACATGGGATGCAAAACATCATGTAAATGAGCTGTACATGTTGTACACGTGTAATCCTAATGTCTGTGCATCCAACAGAGTTACAATTCTACAGCTAATGGTTGTTGCATTGCCTGGACACAGGCATAGGTACTGTCATAAGCAGGAGTATCATGTAGAAATAGTAGAGGTATCCAACTGTGTTATGACCTTATGTCCATGCCTACTACAAACAGTTATATGAACACCTACATAGCTGTATGGCCTCAGCAATACCTAACTTGTACAACATGTCTCCACCAAAGTAGAGTAAACACCTTTGCTGGACAGCAGCAGTGCACAAAACACATAATGGGATGCTATATTGGCTGTAAAGGGGAAAGTAGGAGCAGGCACCAACTGGCTAGCATGTAATCCTTTGTCTGGATGACCATAGTAGGTCACAGTTGGATTACTGTAAGGCTGACTCTGAATATAAATCGGACACATCCACTGAGGACAACCAGAAGGCCATCTTCACATATGTCTGCAGCCTCATAGGCAACAACCCAGATCACCCTGTAATGGAGGTCAATCATAGCACATACACACACACCATCACCACAGCCAACCTGCTGCAGACAAGTTTAGGCTAAACATCACCCCCCCCGGCTCAACATCAGTATAGGTAGATATGCACACTACATGCACCTCTACCCTCCCTCATCATCATGGATCAGGTGCACACTGCCTACTTAAACGTGAAAATATCAAGCCCTTTTGGGGACTGATAACATTCCTGTCTGCATCCTACATGAACTCAAGACATATGCTTCCAGCTCCATTACACACTGCATGCGAGCCAGCCTGGGCAGCATTGATAGCCCATCTGCAAGGAACACAGACACTGTCATCCCTCTACACAAATCTGAATGGTGGTTTATGAAATGTACTGACCCTCATAGGAGGGAATATGACACAACAGGATTAGGAGTACAATGCATGTTCATACAGTGCTGCTAGGTACGGGGTATGATGTGTTCGTATGTAGTGGCTCCTGATGATAATTAGTCATGTGCTGTCTCTGTCAGGAAGTCTGTGAAATGTCCGAGGTCCTGTGATGTCTTTTCCTATTTATGTCTTCCAGGTGACATGCAGAGGCAGCCCGCCTGCACCGAACAGGAGACTGCAGCAGTACCTGAGGCCATCCTGGAGAATTATGACATCCTCTTTGGTCGGGGTCACCAACATCAGTGGGAGAGGACTGCCATATGGGATGAGATCATAGAAAGAGTCAACAACATGGGCCACCATGGCTGGACATATGATCAGGTCAGGCACAGGGCAACTGACCTGATCCAGCATGCCCGGCAGCGGGCTGCTGCCATAGCGAGGGATCGTTCCACTACCAGTGGGGGGCCAGCCAGAGAGGCCCCACTTACAGCAATGGAGGAGGTCCTGGCCAACCTTGGGGTAACCCCCACTAGAACATCAGCACAGAACATAACAGTCATGGAGGTGGGTGGTACCCAGGCAACAGGCGAGGAGCATTCAGTTAAGGCAAAAGTGCACATCACTGTACTGAGGTTGCATTACAACTGTGTTCTATAGAGTCTTTAGATGCATATGTCAGTGCAAAACACATCAGTGGTTGGGGTTTAGTAATGCACACAAGTGCACATCTATGGTAAAGGACAGCAAAAAGTGTAATATCATAGTTTATACTGTACTTGTGCATAACTGTAGCATTAATCATGGACAAATGCATATTGTGAATCCGTTAACAATACCTCTCTTTCACAACTACCCAAGTCCCTCTTGTTTACATGAGGTACAGCAGCCAGAAGCTAGTGAGTATGAGAATTTACTGTTGTGGCTCACCAGTACCCCAGGCATGTTAAAGTCATGCGTATGACCATGCACAGAACTGTTACAAATAGACAACTTCCAATATCTGCATGATCACTTGTGGTGGGATTCACTAACTAATATCACAGTGTATATCACAAGGGCATATTTGCATTTGTTGTCACATCTCTGTAGCATACCTACCTCACAAACCTGTCATTGCAGGACATCTGGATAAAGATTGCCAAAATGTGGGGACAAAGGGCCAGGAGTAGGGACATATTGTATACATTGGTGTTATACGGTGCATATAACAAGTTTACACACCTGTTAGAATGACAGGTATTTGTAATATGTGACAATGTGAGCACAATACACAAGACCAAACATCTATCCAACCTTTCATGTGACCTATAATCTGTGCAATGCAATTGTCAAACAAACTAATCTGTTAGTGGAGCAAGTATGTGACATGGACATTGTCCAATAAACTAGATGCATATGTGTGCACACGATGAAGCCCATACTGTGGTCTAGCAACATGTGACAAAACCACAGCAGGATATCATATTGGATACACATCTGCCATCAATTACGGACACTTGGATTAACTGCAAATAACACTCAGCTCACATACCAAGAATATCCTAACATAGATGCACAGTTGCCTGCTACAGCAAAAGCCATGGCTCACATACAGCTTAACATGCTGCAAAGGGATCACATTTTAGAAAGGAATCAGCCTGGAGAAGGCTACAGAAACATACCCACAGCATGGTATATGGCATGGAACAAAGTGCAGATAGTCATTAAAAGGTGTTCCAGATATGGTGCAACAGTGACATTGTGAAGAAGTGGGCATCCCTACATGTATATGGAAGATGTAATACCAACAATGTCCAGGGAGGCTGACAAAAGCCATAGAGCAACACTGAAGGAGTGTCAGACATCTGTGGAAAGTACTGGGTACATGTGACAACAATCTTCTATGGTCTCCACATGTCTTGGATATATGGTGTGTTTGGGAGATGGCAGCTGTTCCTCACAACAAACAAGATCCAGTTCTGGGTAACTTCTGGACAACAATACATCAGTTTTACAAAAAGCATGTGTGGAAATGTGTTAAGGTGTTATGAAACCAAGGTTAGACTGTATTTGTCCACAATATGGTCATGTTAGTGTTGGCCAATAACAGCACTGCACAACAGCAAAACCAGACTACCCACACACTGAAGCAGGCTGATGGCAGTGTCCTGCTTTGCATTTGCTGTTCGCAGGTTTGAACTGTGGCTGTAGCCGATTTGAAGTGTATTATGACCAGTTTCAAACCCCGGTCCATTGTGGCTATAATCCTTTTGGTGTCTGCCACATAGCTCTGAATGGGGAGGAATTCCAACATTGCAGAAAGCAATGGCCTGCTCCTTACAGCCACTGGACCAAATGATAGCTTCACAGGAACAATATCATCAGTCTGCAGTGGCCAAGCCTGAGACCATACCTAACTACAATACACAATCTGTGCACTGTGCACAGGGGATGGCCTTGCAATCTGACAGATTAGGATGCGTTTTGCAAGGGAGAGTGTGCAAACATTGCCATGTCAGGATGTGGCATGCTGATACACAGCTTCGTAAGAGGAATGAATGCTGTGCTGAGATCAACAGGCGCTTTACCAAAGTGTCAGTTTACAGGTGTGCACCCCCATGCAACCCGTCTAATGTAGTAATATCATTTAAGATATCTTACCCCTACCTGATGTGTATTTCCTTCAACTGGAGTGCACATGTTATATGTCAAATGAAATGGTGGAAATGTTATGGCATCCCCCAGTAAGGAAACCTCCGTAAAAATCTTCCCCAAATCCAACTTCATGCTACTCAAGTCTGAAGTGACAAACTTCTTGACACCCATGCTGACGGGAGCCGAACAGTCGACTGCTGAATCCTACACTAAGGCACTGTATGAGCACATCCACTCATGCATGAATTGTGCAATCCCAAATAGAACCAAGACGCGTTCCTCCAAAAAAAAGGAAGCCAATCTGGTGGTCCCCTGCCATAAACAAACTATACAACAGAAGAAAGAAACTGTTGCAGAAAAGAGGAAAATCCCAGGATACAAAAAACTCCCTTACCAGCTTCAGTAAGAAGCTGAGATCCCTCATAAAATCCTCCAAAGCTAGTTATGAAAATAAAATTGCCAAAGTTTCCAAAGACAACCACAAGGCATTCTATAGTTATGTCAAGAATCTAAATGGCAATGCTCAGATATGCTCTGAGCTACAACAGAATCACATTAAATATACTGATCCCAAGGATATTGCCAATATCCTGGCATATTGATTTAGTGCCAACTTCACCCCCCCTCTCACCCCCTAAAGGGCCCATCTCAATACCAAAAGATTGTCAAATTCCAGTAATCATGGCCACACTTGTAGAAACTGCACTCTCCAAAGCTAAGAATACAACATCCATGGGACCAGATGACATCCCGGGCTGTGTACTACATTAACTACAAAATGAACTGGCACCTCACCTAAGTGTCATGTTTAATCATAGCCACACCTCAGGCTTCATGCCCACTGAGTGGCACACAGCTACAGTTATCCCACTCTACAAGGGGGAGATCCACCTTGGATCCTGGGAACTACCATCCCATCAGTCTGATGAGTCTGATCTGCAAGGGCATGGAATGCATTATCATCGAACTTATAAACAAAGACAATGGCAACCTTCAAACAATGGACCCCACCAAGTTTGGGTTCGTGATGGGATGATCTTGTCTTCTGAACCTGAACCTGATTGACTTCTTCAAATCAGTCTCCAGAGCTGTGAATGAGGGTAAGGCGGTTCACACAGCCTATCTGAACCTCACCAAGACCTTTGACACCACCCCCCACTCTGGAATCATAGATAAACTTACTAAGCTGGGCATAAATCCCTACGTCACTCGATGGGTTGCCAACTGATTTAATGACAGAACCCAGACTGTAAATGTAGCAGACTCCTAATCCAGCTCCAGACAAGTGACAAGTGGAGTACCTCAGGGTTCAGTCCTGGGACACCTCTTGTTTGGCATCTACATCTCTGAAGTACAGGCCAACACTAAGGGATTCTGGCTAACAAAGTTTGCAGATGACTGCAAACTGGGAGCCATTACTGAATCCCCAAATGATGTGGATATTCTACAAAAGGGCCTTACAGAAACAGATGCTTGGTACCAGAGCCATGGGCTCAAGCTTAATGCCAAGAAATGTATAGTTATCCTCTTTTGGAAAAATCATGTACCCATGAATCACCACATAGGTGGCAAGACACTAAACATCAAAAGTGTGATGAGAGACTTAGGGACACAGGTGGACAGTGGTCTCACCTTTGATAACCACATTGCAACAACAGTCAGGAAATCCTCCTATGTGGCACACCTCATCACTAAGGGCTTTTCATCCAGAAAAAAGGAGGTCATTGCCCCACTGTACACATCCCTCATTAGACCCATTATAGAATACAACACCCCATTTGGTATGTACCTCACAAGACATCTGCAACAGCTGGAAAGGCCACAGAAATACCTCACTAAAAGAATCACAGGCCTAAAGCAGATGCCCTATGCTGACCATCTAAAAAAACTCCAGCTATACTTTGTAGCATATCGTCTACTCAGAGGTGATCTCTGCTTAACATACAAGGCCATTTCAAACCTGGAGCTGTTGGACATGCTCCACTTAAAGAAATCCCAATCCCTTAGAGCCACATGCTCCAGGGATCTAAACCTTGTCATCACAATGAACAAAACATGCTGGAGGGATAGGTTCCTGACCCAGAGACTCCCCATACTCTGGAATAGACTGCCCATACATGTTCATAGGTTCATAGGTTGATACTAGGCTATATGCCCTAGGGCATTTATCAGCCTAGCCAGAGTGTGTTTGGCTTTCGCCACCCCTTAAAAATGGGTTTTACTGTGCCCTTTTTAGGTTAGTTTACTGTGCCTCTGTCTAGTAGTGACACAGAAGTGATCCCAGGGGTGAACCTACGATTTCTCATCCACTCAAGATTTCTCTTGAAGAGAGTCAGTGAGGTGCTCTGCCTGATATGGACTGGGATTCTATTCCAGAGTGCTGGGAGCCTCTGAGTCACAAATCTGTCTCTCCAGCATGTCCTATTAATTTCTGTGTTGAGATTCAAGTCCCTTGAGCGCGTAGCTCTAGTGGATTTGGATTTTTTGAGGTGGAGCATGTCCATTAATTCTGGGTTGGACATGGCTTTATACGTCAGGCACAGATCGCCTCTAAGCAGGCGGTATGCAACTGAGTAGAGCTGGAGTTTCTTTAACCTGGCAGCATAGGTCATCTGTTTGAGACCCTTGATCCTCTTGGTGAGGTACTTTTGTGGTCTTTCCAGTTGCTGCAGGTGTCGGGTAAGGTACATCCCAAACGGGGCATAGTATTCAATTATGGGCCTCATGAGGGATGAGTAAAGGGGCACAATGACCTCCCTTGATCTAGATCTGAACCCTTTCATGATAAGGTGGGCTATATAGAAGGTCTTTCTAACCACTTTGGCAATCTGGTTGTCAAAGGAGAGATTACTATCAGCTTGGGTTCCTAGGTCCCTAATTACTTCCTCTGTACTTAATGGATTACGGCCTATGTGGTTGTTTATGGGCACTTTGTTTTTCCCAAAAGGGATGACTATACACTTCTTGGCATTTAGTTTTAGGCCATGGCTTTGGCACCAGTTGTCTGTCTCTGTGAGACCCTTCTGGAGGATACCTGTGTCAGCTGGAGAGTCGATTATGGCACCCAGTTTGCAGTCGTCTGCGAACTTTGTCAGCCATAGTCCTCCCGTGTTGGCCTGTACCTCTGAAAGATATATACCGAACAAGAGCGGTCCAAGGACTGAGCCCTGTGGGATGCCACTTGTAACAGGTTTAGAGTCTGACATGGCTCCCGCAATTCTGACCATATGGGTTCTGTCCTTGAGCCAGTCTGCAACCCATCTTATGACATAGGGGTTGATATTTAGGCTAGGTATGTCAAGCAGAGTGCCTCCATGGCCCTCTTCAAAAAGTACCTTGACGATTGGATGGGAGATAGGAAACTCACCCCGGGGATCACGTCAGTCACCCTGCTAGACAGGGGTCCAGGGAAGTAAATATTGTGGGAAGAAATATCCAGGGAATTGTTATGGCTAGGCTTGTATAGGCTGTAGGGCCGATAGCCTAGTACCAACCTATGAACCTATGAACCTATATCACTGGTGTCTTGGGTCTATATTATATATTCAAAGTTTCAAAACTTCGAACCTCATATGTTCGACAACATATGAGCAAAGTTTGAAACTTCAAAAATATAATAAAACATTTAAAAAAAACGTACCTGAATGCTCTGAGCAGGGGGGGGGCAAGCCCCCCTGCACCCCCATACTTAAATATACCAACTCCAAGATTGCACTTCAGTGCAGAAAAGGGGAATTTTCCCATTCTGTGCAGTATGGAGTCATTGCTTTTAACCTTCGAACTTTTCAAAATTCGATCATATGATGTTGGCCATATGACATTCGAACTTTGAAAAGTTTGAATACTTAATAGGGACCCGGTGTCTCATGTGATTTGTCACAATATCCTTGCATGTTAAAAGGGTCTGTAAAATTACTATATCCACTGTAAGCTTGGGAAGTTGTTTGAGTAACCACCCTTGTTTTCACATACATGTACTGCAGTTTATGCCATCTGCAAATCACAGTATGACATTAAGTAGGGTTACCAATCCACTGGACAAACCAGTAATGTATCAGACAAACACAGGAGGTATGAGCAGCAGACAGGAATGATGAACCACATATGTAGATATTCCTGGAAACTCAGTACATTTGGTAGGCATGTTCCATAGGTTTTGCCACAGTGCTACACAGATAAACAGTAGTAATGTTTACATGGGTTCAGTGTGTTGTAGGTGAAGGATCGCCACCAACTAAAAACACTCACATATCCCACTGGTATAGATTTGTAGTTACAGTAAGTTGAAAACTATGCACTGCATGTTGTTGAGGGCCTGCCCATAGTGTGTCTGTTTTGGTCTGAGTGTGTGTCATGACTGTCATCTGTTGCATAATGTGAGGTCCAGAGAATGCATGTGGGACACCTCACGTGTGTGAGTGTAAGTGTGTGTACCAGCAAACCTTATAGTGCCATTACTAATGTACATATGTTACCTTTTCCTCACAATTGGACATGGTGGTCACAGGCAATTCTGACCATGATGATACCCATATTGAGGCACAGGTGGGGTTGTAAGGGGCTGCAATTGTATTATCCGTTGGCATCCCACCTTTGTCAACCCCATTCTCGCACACAGTCACAATGCCAACACATTCCCTGTCACCAGTGGCCACAATTGAAGGACAGCTGGGTGCCGGCATAGAACATGCAGGTGTGGTGACTATGGCAAGTGAGTGCCCAGGCACTAGCCATAGCCAGAGTCCTGGTGAGGTCCCACACAGGCAGGTGGGAAGGAGTGCTTGGAGGAGAATGGCTGCCCATCCAGCCCATGTTGAGAGTGCCACTGCTGCAGTAACCAGGTGCATGTTTCAGTCTGTGGTAGTTTATGGGCACTTTGGTTTTCCCAAAGGGGATGACTATACACTTCTTGGTGTTTAGTTTTAGGCCATGGCTTTGGCACCAGTTGTCCGTCTCTGTGAGACCCTTCTGGAGGATGCCTGTGTCAGCTGGAGAGTCGATTATGGCACCCAGTTTGCAGTCGTCTGTGAACTTGGTCAGCCATAGTCCTACCATGTTGGCCTGTACCTCTGAAAGATATATACTGAACAAGAGCGGTCCCAGGACTGAGCCCTGTGGGATGTCACTTGTAACAGGTTTAGAGTCTGACATGGCTCCTGCAATTCTGACCATATGGGTTCTGTCCTTGAGCCAGTTTGCAACCCATCTTATGACATAGGGGTTGATATTTAGGCTAGGTATGTCAAGCAGAGTGCCTCCATGGCCCTCTTCAAAAGGAACCTTGATGATTGGATGGGAGATAGGAAACTCACCCCGGGGATCACGTCAGTCACCCTGCTAGACAGGGGTCCAGGGAAGTAAATATTGTGGGAAGAAATATCCAGGGAATTGTTATGGCTAGGCTTGTATAGGCTGTATGGCCGATAGCCTAGTACCAACCTATGAACCTATGAACCTATATCACTGGTGTCTTGGGTCTATATTATATATCTGAAGTTTCAAAACTTCGAACCTCATATGTTTGACAACATATGAGCGAAGTTTGAAACTTCAAAAATATAATAAAACATTTAAAAAAAATTACCTGAATTCTCTGAGCAGAGGGGGGGCAAGCCCCCCTGCACCCCCTATACTTAAATATACCAACTCCAAGATTGCACTTCAGTGCAGAAAAGGGAAATTTTCCCATTCTGTGCAATATGGAGCCATTGCTTTTAACCTTCGAACTTTTCAAAATTCGATCATATGATGTTGGCCATATGACATTCGAACTTTGAAAAGTTTGAATACTTAATAGGGACCCGGTGTCTCATGTGATTTGTCACAATATCCTTGCATGTTAAAAGGGTCTGTAAAATTACTATATCCACTGTAAGCTTGGGAAGTTGTTTGAGTAACCACCCTTGTTTTCACATACATGTACTGCAGTTTATGCCATCTGCAAATCACAGTATGACATTAAGTAGGGTTACCAATCCACTGGACAAACCAGTAATGTATCAGACAAACACAGGAGGTATGAGCAGCAGACAGGAAAGATGAGCCACATATGTAGATATTCCTGGAAACTCAGTACATTTGGTAGGCATGTTCCATAGGTTTTGTCACAGTGCTACACAGATAAACAGTAGTAATGTTTACATGGATTCAGTGTGTTGTAGGTGAAGGCTCGCCACCAACTAAAAACACTCACATATCCCACTGGTATAGATTTGTAGTTACAGTAAGTTGAAAGGTATGCACTGCATGTTGTTGAGGGCCTGTCCATAGTGTGTCTGTTTTGGTCTGAGTGTGTGTCATGACTGTCATCTGTTGCATAATGTGAGGTCCAGAGAATGCATGTGGGACACCTCACGTGTGTGAGTGTGTGAGTGTGAGTGTGTGTACCAGCAAACCTTATAGTGCCATTACTAATGTACATATGTTACCTTTTCCTCACAGTTGGACATGGTGGTCGCAGGTGATTCTGACCATATTGAGGTACAGGTGGGGTTGTCAGGAGCTGCAATTGTATTATCAGTTGGCATCCCACCTTTATCAACCCCGTCCTCGCACACAGTCACAGTGCCAACACATTCCCTGTCACCAGTGGCCACAATTGTAGGACAGCTGGGTGCTAGCACAGAACATGCAAGTGTGGTGACTATGGCAAGTGAGTGCCCAGGCACTAGCCATAGCCAGAGTCCTGGTGAGGTCCCACACAGGCAGGTGGCCAGGAGTGCTTGGAGGAGAATGGCTGCCCATCCAGCCCATGTTGAGAGTGCCACTGCTGCAGTAACCAGGTGCATGTTTCAGTCTGTAATGGATGCACAGGCATGTAACGAATGTAACACCAGACAAATGCACAGGCTGGTTGAAGAACATCTCCCTGGTGCACGTGATGATTTTCATGAACTCACTGGGGTCCTGCATGAGGGCAATGAGATCGATGATAGACAGTGGGGGTCAGGTCTTGGCACTCCTCCACCATGGAGTCTCTGTTTAGCGGACAGTCGGCAGCAGCCACGTGGTGCTAGCTTAGCACCACAATCAGCTGGATGTGCACATGGCCATGCACCATCATGCTCCCATACAGGCAGTAACACCAGCAATACTGAGGGTGCTGTGATGTCCACACCAAAATGTGGCACACCATTGGCACGTGGTTCTGACTGGTCCCAATAGGGATGCAGATCCAGTGGACAACTGTTGCCATTAGGGAGCAATACTATGTCTGGCCTTGTCCCTGGTGGTGCCCGTGATACCCCTGGCAGGTCCGGTTCCCATGTCCATGGCCGGAGATGCTGAATTGCACACCCTGCCATGTACAGGCCACAGCTGTCTCAAAAATATCAGTGTAGGGCAGCCACATGACATGTCTGTGTGCATGCACACACACACACACACACACACACACACACACACACACACACACACACACACACACACACACCACAATCGGTAAAAGGTCACCTCCACATAAATGCACTGCACCTGCACAGGCCATGCATTTCCTCACCACAAACACACATCCATACTGTCAACCAAACAGCACAGCCTAGGCCTCTGGCAAAAACCACACCACACCCTGTGCATATGATGAAACCTGTGCCAGTTCCCTGCCATCAAAACCATTGATGCAGGGACATGCATATATGGGTCTGATGTACAGGGTAAACTTACTAAATTGTAGATATGCAATGCTGTTTAAGTTGCTGCCATCTGGCATTTGTAAGGGGTACACATAGTAGTGTATGTACAGTGTTAGCCATGATGCATTATTGCTGTTATTAATGCTGAGTGAATGTGTTCTCACATGCTCTATCCTGTTTCTGTTCTAGGTGTCTGCGGGTCACCAGCATGTGGCCCTGCAGCAAGACCATGTGGTATGGCAGTGTGGTAACACATCTACCATGTCTTAGACAGTCTAGAGCTGTATCTGCATGGATTTTCCAGGTCTATAACACAGTGATTGCATATGCCTCACAGATTATAGGGCTGAGGGTTGTACATAGGTATATGTTGATTTACAACATCTGTTGTAGAGTGGTTGTGGTTTGGACACACCTCCATTTGCTAATAACCACAGCCCCAGGGGATATTCATCAACCAAACACAGTGAGATTACTATTTACACACACACACACACACACACACACACACACACACACACACACACACACACACACACACACACACACACACACACACACACACACATTTGTCAGTACTGAGATCCTTAGGTTCATTGCTTCATAGGTATGTAGTAGGTGAATGGGCCTGAAGGTTCTACAAAGCTAGCCCAAGGGAATATGCTGGCATTAGGCGACATGACAATAGTCCCCAGTGTGGATCATGAGTATAGTCACTGGAGTGGTCCCCAGGGGTGAGTACTATATTCCCCATCCAATCATCCAGATTTCTATTGTGGGTGGCCGGTGATGTGCACTGCTTCACATGTATGTGATTTATATTCCATAAAATGGACAGTGTCTGGGTTGTGAACCTGTCTCACAAGCATGTGCTTTGAAGTGTGGAAGCATGTTGTGTGGACAGATTGGTATCTTCAGATGTAGCATTCCTGACCTAGTTTGGTGAGACATGGCTGTGTAACTGAGGTAGTGATTGCACCTACAAAGACAGTATGATATGGGGATTCATTGGAGTTATTGGAGTCTGTCCATACAGGGCATGTATATAAGGCATGGTATTCCCTTTGTGGGGTATGTTTGCAGACTCTACAGTTGTTGCAGGTGTCCAGTGGGGTACATGAAAAAAGGGCCACTGTACACATTGATTGGGCTACTGAGGGGAGGGTAGAGGGTGACCATGTCCTTTTACATGCTGGATAACACACACTTAGTCAGGAGCTGTAAAACATCAAAGTACTTTCTGATGTCAGTGGCATTGCTGTGGTCAACAGACAGCTGACTGTCAACCTAGTTTCCCCATTCTGTTATAATAACATCACTGTTTAGTGGACTACCACCAATGTATTACTTCATGTAAGCCATGGTGTTCTCAAAGGTAAGGGCAGTATATATCCTGGCATTGAGGTAATGTCCAGGGTTCTGACAACAGTCATAGGTGTCAGAGTGACCTTTGTGCATGACTTCAACATCACATGGATTGGGAATGCTACCACCCACCTTACTGTTGTATGCAAACATTTTCAGCCAGGGTGCCTTTGTGTTCTCCTGCACCACACAAGGATAGATCCCAAACATGAGAGGACATGGGTCCGTACCCTGTGTGACACCAGTCATGTCTGGTCATCAGTTTGACATGGAGTCCACTGCAATCACACCATGGGTACTATCTGTGAGGCAGTTTGCCTAGCCAAGTGTGTTTATGTATGATTCCTGGGTGGAGTGTGGTCTCTGAGTATTAGAAGGGTTGCCTATATTGTTAACTATTCCATACTGTCATATATTCATTGTACATGGTACTACACATTTAGGGCTGTAGATTGCCTGCACCAACCTCTACAGTATTTGACAACTGTTGGCCTTGTAATGTGGACATTGGGACATATACTAGGTCATCAGTATAATAATTTAGCAAAACCCACCTCAAAATGGATCCTCTTATTATACAATCACACCACAACCCACACAGGATACTGATGACAAACAAAGACACACACACTTACCAGTACCAAGTTTCAACCCCCTACCTGTCTATGTATTGCTACTACAATATTATGCATTTATCTCATGCACCACGGTGCTTACAGGATGGATGTTGTCCCAAGGTACTTCTCAGGTGAGGAACATCACCAGCCCTTGTAAATAATGTCATTGGGTGATGTAGTGGGTGAGAGATTTCATAAAATATGTTACCCAACACACATTTGCCAGGAGTGAAGGTCAAACCTCTATCTAACTATGGTTTCAGACCTTTATGTTACGCATTTACCACACACACCACTGAGGTTATATGCTTTTGGGTTGCCAACAGGTACTTCTAAGGTGAATGATATCTGCAGGACTGCTAAAGTAGGGCACTGAGAAGTGTACTGGGCATAAATGGGGCCAAAATCTTTTAAGGGACAAACACACATGTATACACACACACACACACACACACAACACACACACACACACACACACACACACACACACACACACACACACACACACACACACACACACACACACACACACACACTTGCCAGGAATGAGATTCAGACCCCTACCTATGTAGTTATGACTACAACATTGTTACATATTTATTACACATGCCATGGAGCTTAGAGGTAAAACAGCATCCAAACATACTTCTAAGATGAGTGACATCATCAGCCATTGTAAAGTATTACACTTTGAAATGTACTAGCTGTGTATGGACACAAAATACTTCAACTTACAAATGTATACACACACAGACACACTTTTACAATTGCCAGAACTGAGATTAGAACTTCTACATAAGTAGCATTGTACACTACAGTATTACACAGTTGTCATTAGTGCCACAGAGCTTATAGGCTGGGGAGCTGTCCAAAGGTATCATTGAAGGTGAGTGACATCAGCAGCAGTGCTAAAGGAGGGGTAAGGGAAGTGTAGTGAGTGTGAATGGCCTCAAAATCATGTCTCGACAAAGACTCTCACATAAACACACACATTTCCACAATTGCCAGGACTGGGATTAGAACTCCTACCTACCTAGTTTGCTACATTACAGTGTGTGTGTATATTTTCTCCCCAAGCCTCTGCTGAAAATGGACATGTATCCAGTCGGAATTTCCCAGTCAACAAATGTAAAATAAATAAATAAATAAATATTGCACAGTTATCACGAGCACCACAGAGCTTATAGAGCTGCAAGCTGCCCAAAGGGTTATTTCAAGGTGACTGACATCAGCAGCAGTGCTAAAGTAGGGCAATGGGAAGTGTAGTGAGTGTGAATGGCCTCCAAATCATGTATCTTCAAAGACACACACACACTCTCGCAAACAAACACACACATTTATACAGTTACCAGGACTACAACTCCTGCATAACTAGTTTGCTACACTATAGTATCACACAGTTATTGCAAGCGCCACAGAGCTTATATGTTGGAGAGGTGTCCAAAGGTATCTTTGAAGGTGAGTGAAATCAGCAGCAGTGCTAAAGGAGGGGTAAGGGAAGTGTAGTGAATGTGAATGGCCTCAAAATCATGTCTCTACAAAGGCACACACACTCTCTCACACAAACTAAATCTAAATGGCAATGCTCATATCTGCTCTGAGCTACAACAGAATGGCATTAAATATACTGATCCCAAGGATATTGCCAATACCCTGGCAGATCAATTCAGTGCCAACTTCACCCCCCTCTCACCCCCCTAAATGGCCCATCTCAATACCAGAAGATTGCCAAATTCCGATAATAATGGCCATACAGGTAAAAACGCACTCTCCAAAGCTAAGAATACAGCATCCATGGGACCAGATGACATCCTGGGTGGTGTACAACATGAACCTCAAAATTAACTGGCACCTCATGTAAGTGTCATGTTTAATCATACCCTCACCTCAGGCTTCATGCCCACTGAGGGCACAGAGCTACAGTTATCCCACTCCACAAGGGGGGATCCACCTTGGATCCCAGGAACTACTGCCCCATCAGTCTGACGAGCCTGATCTGCAAGGCCATGGAATGTATTATCATGGAACTTATAAAAAAAGACATTGGCAACCTTCAAACACTGGACCCTACCTGGTATGGGTTCTTGAAGGGCTGATCTTGTCTCCTGAACCTGATTGACTTCTTCGAATCAGTCTCCAGAGCCATGGATGAGGGTAAAACAGTCCACACAGCCTATCTGGACCTTGCCGAGGCCTTTGATAGCATCCCCCACTCTGGAATCATAGATAAACTTACTAAGCTGGGCATTAATCCCTACATTACTCGATGGGTTGCCAACTTGCTTACTGACAGAACCCATACTGTAAAAGTAGCTGACTCCAAATCCAGCTCCGGACACGTGACAAGTGGAGTACCTCAGGGTTCAGTCCTGGGACCTCTCTTGTTTGGCATCTACTTCTGTGAAGTACAGGCCAACACTAAGGGACTCTGGCTAACAAAGTTTACAGATGACTGCAAACTGGGAGCCATTACTGAATCCCCAAATGATGTGGATACTCTACAAAAGGGCCTTACAGAAACAGATGCCTGGTGCCAGAGCCATGAGCTCAAGCTCAATGCCAAGAAATGTAGAGTTATCCCCTTTGTGAAAACACATATACTCATGAATTACCACATAGGTGGCAGTACATTAAACACCGAAAGTGTGATAAGGGACTTAGGGACACAGGTGGACAGTGGTCTCACCTTCAATAACCACATCGCCACAACAGTCAGGAAATCCTTCTATGTGGCACACCTCATCACTAAGGGCTTTTCATCCAGAAAAAAGGAGGTCATTGTCCCACTGTACTCATCCTTCATTAGACCCATTATAGAATACAACGCCCCATTTGGTATTTACCTCTCAAGACATCTGCAACAACTGGAAAGGCCACAGAAATACCTAACTAAAAGAATCACAGGCCTAAAGCATATGTCCTATGCTGACCGCCTTAAAGAACTCCAGCTATACTTTGTCGCATATCGTCAACTCCAAGGCGATCTCTGCTTAACATACAAGGCTATGTCAAACCCTGAGCTGTTGGACATGCTACACTTAAAGAAATCCAAATCATGTCAAGCAGAGCGCCTCTTTGGCCCTCTTCAAAAGGAACCTTGATAATTGGATGGGAGAAAGGAAATTCACTCCGGGGATCACGTCAGTCACCCTGCTAGACAGGGGTCCAGGGAAGTAAATAGTGTGGGAAGAAATAGCCAGGGAATTGTTATGGCTAGGCATGTATAGGCCCTAGGGCCGATAGCCTAGTACCAGCCTATGAACCTATGAACCTATGAACACACACATTTTCACAGTTGTCAAGACCAAGATTAAAATGCCTACATACTTAGTTTGCTATATTATAATATTATGGAGTTATCACAAGCACCACTGAGCTTATAGGGCTGAAAATTGCCCAAAGGGTTATTTCAAGGTGACTGACATTAGCAGGAGTGCTAAAGTAGGGCAATGGGAAGTGTAATGAGTATGAATGGCCTCAAACTCATTCATCTAGAAAGACACACACACACTCACACAAAACTTTACATTTGACAGGACTGAGATTACAAATGCTACATGAATACTTATTTATACTATACTGTTACACAGTTATCACAAGCACCACTGAGACTATAGGGCTGAGGGCTAAGAAAAGGAATTTCTACAGTGAATGACATCAGCACATCATGTGATATAGGCCAATGGGATGTGTACTGAGTGGGAAAGGCCTCATAATGGGATTCTCTCTGTCGCTGTCTGTCTCTCTCTTCCCCATGTCTCTAGGTGCATGTTTGATATATTATATTATGTTGGCCTGTGTGTGTATTCCCGTGTGTGTGTGTGTGTGTGTGTGTGTGTGTGTGTGTGTGTGTGTGTGTGTGTGTGTGTGTGTGTGAAGTATAAATGGTGTACAATTTAGTGTGTGTGCACAGACATCTGTGAATAACAGATATCTATAGTCCACTGTGTTGTCAGACATGGGCTTCATTTCTCTAAGTGTAGGAGCATGCCCAGTATGACCTTCTATACTGAGTGTGTGAATCCATTCCATGGAGAGTTATACTCCAGTCCAGGATTTTGTATTCTACAGCTACAGCTACACCTAGCAACCTGTTTCTGCAGGATATCTGTAGATAGATTGCCAATATGGAGACACAATGGGCGTAACATATGGGGGATACTGTAACTATTGCTGTCTGTGCTGCTTGTGTAACATGGTTGGTTGTAGCATAGATTTTCTGACATATGTACTGTTTTACACTATGATGTGTCATGTCATCAACTACTGACAGATATCATTCTTTGCTCACAGTTATTTATCAGGGAAATAGAAGATGAATGAAGCTGAGACCAATATTCTGAGGCATACACTACACATTCTGGCACACTCCTGCCATTGTGGAGGGGTAACTACTGACAATAGACTGCTGGTTCTGTGTAAATGGTCCAGCACCTTGGTAGTATGCTGGCTGGGGATCCCCTTCATGTGCTTTTCTCAACTTAATGGAATGGCCATATCCTACTGCGGCTATACCTCTCAGCTGTACAGATACACCCAGGTTCTCCAGAGGCAGGACTCGTATATCTGGTCAGTTTACCTTCACATTGTGGTTTACAAGCAGTTTTGTGGCTATTCATTCATGGGTTTGCAGTCAGGGGGTAGTATGGGCAGACATTAGAGTTTCAGACTTCACACACTCCATGACATCCATGCTTCTACACCCTCCCATTATTCTCTCCTCTTCCTAACATTATAAAAGCAATATCTCAGAGGTATCCCTATAGCTGGGCCTTTATCCCAGTAGTATTTATAGCCTGGTCCACAGTTCTTGCAGTAGGACATGGGGAGGCATGCTACTGGCATTTGTCAGCATGGTCTTGCATTTGTTTTCTGTGTTAGGTTGTTAGTTAGGACCCCCTGACATTCCATACATTAGCACTATGGGTGAGGCATGGGCATTTGCCAGAGGACTGTAGGCCATTTGAGTGTGCTGCAGGCCATCTGTTGCAGGCCAGTGCATTCTACCACTGATACGTTCCCAGGCTGAAAGCCAATGGATTACCCAGGGGTGACAGTGGTAAGTGGTTGAGGTGCTCCTGTCAATCCTTCCTGCTCATACTGATCCATGAGTCTGGATGTGGGCAGGTTGCTGCTTACAGCTAGGGACACACCTGCATGGGACACCTATTCAGCATGCAGCAACATGTATATATTCTCATACAGAGATGGGTTCATGCTGTACTCATTCCCTACAGCAAGGATATGACCTGTGATAAACCTGTGGCTGATGGTGGAGTGAGGTGAGTGCATGTGTGATATGGAAGCTACTGGCACCTGACTCACAAATATACCTGGGACATTCTCCTTATGCTGCCTTGTGTGTGGACATGGGCAGCCTGTCATTACTTTATAACTGTGCCTTTTGTGGTCTGCCAGTGATTGGCCAGACTACCAGTATTCAATACTAGTGGAACAGCTAATGTGATGTTAACCTCTATGTATAATTCCAAAGTTGTGTGCAGTTGACAGGTATTTCATATGCACTCTGTGTAGGGTACTTACACCTGTGTACTGTTTCTATGTATGGGCCCCCATTCATGGCATGTCCAGCTTTCCGATGGTGACAGATATTGACATTTGGACAGTGAGTATCTACAACTGCTGACATGGGTGTAGCTGAGAAGCAGTGTGGTTGGCACTGCAGTTGTTGGAACATGGGCCTGTCGACCACAGTACTGTACCTAGGCCCCTGAGACACGACCATCCAGGCCTACATGCTGTCCACTTCTAGGCAATATTAAACACACAACAAACTTACCACACTGACCCCTGCTGATTGTACACATGCAACAATCAATCATGTAGATTGGGACAGCTCTGGCAATCTGTGCTCCAGTGATGTTACTCCTCAAATTTACATGTTACTACATTTCTACATGAGATTGTGGGGAGGGGGTGCACACCTGAAGACTTTAAACATTTGCAATGACTGTACTGGGATTTCAGTTACTCTGTTGGTTTCCATTTCAAATTGTATTGTGACCTATCATGCAGAAAGGAGGCATATCAGTAGAGTACACATGTTAGATTTTAATGACATACATTTTAGTTTCAGACTTCTTATCTTTCAGAACTAAAATGCAACTGCAAGACCTGTTGTAGTATGTCTGTGTAGGTCTGGGGGGGGGCTGTTCACCATTGCCATTATTTGGATGCCTTAGCCCAGCCTTTCTTTGTGCTCATCTACACTTGTCTTGCTGGGTGAGGCTGGTGGTGGGTATGTGACCCTCATTGACATCCATGTGTGTGACCTATGGACACCCACAGTTATTTGGGCCACCACATGTACTGCAGTGGGAGTTGTCACCTTATGTAGTACTGCCAAGTATGTTGACACCAGTATTTGTTATGGATTTCCTGCTGTTCCATATAACTGTCAGCTGTCTGCTGCTATTCCATTCAGCCACCCAATTCCCTTGCATGCTTGCATCCATACCATACATACAGCTATCAGAACATACTACTCCATTCACTAATTGATAGGAAAGGTGACTTACCTTGTTGCTGGGCCAGTACTGAGAACGGTGTTGGATGCATGTAGTACACGCCCTATACATGGTAAAGCACAGGTAGTGTCATGTTTGGCATCCATTTTACTGTATGTGCAAGTTGGAGAGAGCTATCAGTTCCTGTGTCCCTACTGTGTTAATATGTGTGCTATGCACTGCCTCTTTGCCAAGGACAGGACATACTGGGCACACCTCCGTTTGCATACAGTGGCAGGCTCAGGAAGTTCCTCCTCCAAGTCCCACTGTGCCTATGGTGGCCTTGGCAATGGTGGGGGGCTGTGTCACCCCTCCCGTGCTGTTCCTGCTGTAGCTATTACCATGGGATCATATTGTGTAGCATGGCACATACGACGAACATTTGTCCACATGCAGCTGGGGAGTACTGCAATGCTCCACCAGATATGTCAAGGCAGCGGAACCGTGATTTGAGCATCCCAAACACATGCTCTACAGTGATCCTGGTTTGTGCGTGTGTCTCATTATGGTGTTCTTGTTCGGGTGTGTGTGTATTTTTGATGGGTGTCATCAGCCACGGCTGCAGTGCATAGCCAGCATTCCCCACTAGATGGCCGTATAGGATGTCCCACCTTGGCAAACCCCTGATACAGCTGTGAGGAATGTGGGAGTTGTGATAGCTTCTAGGGCTGCCAGCACACACTTGCAAGATAATGCCTGGGGCATCACACATGACCAGGCAATAGATGAAGGGAAGCCCTTGTGGTTTATGTAGACCCTACCCCACTCGCCAGGTGGTGCTTTGATGTGGGTGTGCATGCAGTCTATAGCACCAACTACCTCAGGGTATTCTGTTATACAGTGGAAGAGACGCATACTTCTGGTCAACACCTCACGGGTGTTGGGAAAATATATGTGCTCATTGGCATGTGGTGTCATGACATCCAGGAACTGGTGGACTACCCTGGATGCTGATGCCTGTGAGACCCCCATGATATCCCCATTTGGTCTTTGCAAGGTAGTCTTAAGCCTAGACATACCTTGGTATCCACTGGGATGGGTTCCCCTCTGTTAGTTCTTTGTGTGAGGCATGGCCGGCACAGCTCGATGATTTGCTGTAGACTGTCCCTGTCCACCCAGGTGTATATCACATAATCGAAATCCCAAAATATTGAACACCATAAGCTCGAACTTGGAATGTCGGAATGTGATATAATTGAAAACTCGGAACAGTGAATTTTTTTTCCCAGGGAAAAAATTTGCTGTTCTAAGAAACACACACACAACACAAGCACACCAAAAAAAGTAATCCAGACATATACACCTAAAATCCTACTTCTAACCCTACACTAAACCATACATACACTACTATCTATCCACTTACCTTAACCCAAACCCTAACCTTAAGGTCCATAACTATTGCACACTCACCTTACCTGCTCCCTAACCCTAAGGTCTGTAACTATCACACACTCACCTTACCTGCTCCCTAACCCTAAGGTCCCTAACTATCGTACACTCACCTTACCCACTCCCTAACCCTAAGGTCCCTAACTATCGCACACTCACCTTACCCGCTCCCTAACCCTATGGTCCCTAACTATCGCACACTCACCTTACCCACTCCCTAACCCTAAGGTCCCTAACTATTGCACACTCACCTTACCTGCTCCCTAACCCTAAGGCCCCTAACTATCACACACTCACCTTACCAGCTCCCTAACTCTAAGGTCCCTAACTATCCCATTCCCACACTCACATTAATTCGGTCCGTTCGCACACTTACCTTAACCCGGTCTGTAACCTTCACACCACAGTGGAGAAAATAGCAAAGCGGCAGAAGCAGCCCACAGAATTCTTTCCCTAGGAAAGAAGTCGATGTTCTGCAACTTCGCTATTTTCAGTGTTCGCTGTTTTGGGTTCGATATTATAACATTCAACGTTTTACTACTTTGATGTTATGATATAAACCCATCCACCCTATAGCACTCCATTATCTCCAGCTCATGTAGGCCCTGGTAGGTTACCTGGGTCTGTACACTCTTCTCCTCCTCTTCACTGTGGGTTGGTTGTCAGCATTCTCCTCCTCACAACCCTCAGCCTCTAGCACATATTGATAGAGTAAAGCAGCAGGAGCCTCTAACATTTTTTTGCTAGTTAAAAATCCCCCTTCTGTGTACACCGGTGGTGTAGAGTTTGTGGGAAAAAATAGTCTGAAAGGTGTTTGCATAGTTTATAGTGGTGTTCTGGGATGATTCTGATACATTCCACCTGCCAGCTATGCTACTTCTCCTTAATTGCTTTCCTACTGCTATTTCCCCTTAGCAGTTTCCTCTCCTAGTTTAAGCCCAAGGCACACTATGCATTCACAGTGCTCAAATATAAACACTGCTGCTGTTTCCTGTTTTTTTTTTGTTTCTTTTTTTTTACTTTAAAACCCAGCGCGTGCTCTGCACACCTGTTTAAGCAATGTAAACAATGCTAACACATTCCCTTCCTTAGCTGTGCTTAGCTAAGGGCAAACCCGGGCCACTGAGTTCCAATGAGCTTACAGCAGGCATTAAACACCCCCTTTTCCTGTTAGTTGCTCCTCCTGCCTACATGATCTTGTTCTAGTACCTACACGGTTAGGTGCAGTGTGTGGACTTAGAATATTTTGTGATTCAGTAACATTCCCCTCATTTGCATACCCAGTATGTAGGTCATTAGTTACTGCACTAAAACGGACCCTTTTCCCTTGACAACCAGCACTCTCGTATTGTTTACATTCTGCATGCCATAGACTATAATGGCAAAATGCAGGTTTACCTTAAAATTAAGTTTTCCCATTTTCTTTTTATTTTTGGCACAATCGTGTTTGTGAGCCACTGCCCTATGCTTAAACGGCCGTGATTGGCCAAAAAAAAAAAATTCATAAAAATGAAACAATTTTTCATGCCAATAGTCTTATATTTGGCCATTGGCATGAATAATGAACATAATACATGCTTTTTCACGAGCTGTCATGCCTGTGTTTTGTCATTTGTAGAAATGTATTTGGTTATTAACCGAATACATTTCTGCACTGACACTGTCCTAGCACAGAGTCTGGGCAGCTTGGGTAATCACTAAATCACCTCATTTGTAAGGTTTTTCACCAGCAAATGAGGTGATTTGCATGCTGCATGGTTTTCTGTGCTAGAATAGTGTAGGGCCGCTTGTGCAAATGATAAATGGCACTATCCTGAATCGCTCAGTGGCCATTTTCTATGCAGGAGTGGCTACACTGTTTCTGCATGGAAAAAACGGCTTCATGAATTCCAGGGCATGTCTCAATCACTACACATACATCGATGTCTTCCAGGGTGAGAAGGGCTTATCGGGAGTGCATTCTTGTTCAGGGTCCTAGCATTAATCAGTAACAACTTCATATTTTCCTTTGTTTGTTTCTTTATGTTGGTAAGTTTATTAGGTTGGCATTGCCTAAAAAAATTAACTATGGGGTAGACAATGTCTTTGCCAATAACTAAAATCATAGAGGAGATAGATGCAGGGCATCCCTGGTGAAACAGTGTGGTCTGCTGATCATATCCTCCTGGCTGACAAATATTGGAGCCCCTTTAAATGACACCAAAAGCTAAGCTAATTATTGAAGTCAGTTATTTTTTGCTCATATCGCAGCATCATCCTTGGAGAAAGTAGAATGCTAGGCTCATACCTGCCTTGGACACATAGTCTAAGAGCTCCATCACATCTCTCTTCATATAATCTAGGGAGGTACACCTCAAATCATTGAGACTGGCATGAACTATGGCAGATGATACTGGTACTTGTTGTTCAAGGACCTGATTGCATGCATGATCTGATGAATCCTGGCACCAGGTAAGCAACTAACCATCAGTCTTTCCTTGTCCAGCCTAATAAGAGGCACATGTACATATCTTACAATGGAATCACCCATAAAAAGAATGTTTGGTTGGGCCAATGCCTGCCTTGTGGGCTCAGGATCTCTGACATTGGAACTCCTTGTGCTATGTGAGGAATTTGGCTTAATATGCTGAGTGTGCTTTGTACCTGTGTTGTTTTTTGGCGGTCACTGAGGTTTAGGTAATTTAATCTTCAGAACCTCAGCATATGATGAATTATGTGTATTCTGATGGCCTTGGAGAGGTGCGATGTGTGGTGTACGGCCAAGGATTTTAGTGTCTAAGTTTACTGTGTGTGAGATTTTTGTCTCCAGGGATATTATATATGTACCTCTCCCACACACTGTGTTATGCCGTAACAGATAATCATCAGATAGTATGAGACAATTCTTACACTATTTCAAGATACCCATCTCAATCAGGCTGGCTAGAGAGGTTGTGGAGAAGTGATGGTCCATGACACTGGCAGGAATGACTCTGAGGCAGGGGTAACTATAACTACGTGAAGTTTGTTTTTAGAATAATGCTTGGGTGGACTTGCTACTGAGTACAAAATAACTAGCCGGAAAACCTTCTTCTGCCACCGGCAAGAACCAGTAAACCAATTATAGTAAAACAATTTCAGTAATCTGATACTAAAATCAGTCAGTACACTTATATATATATATATATATATATATATATATATATATGCATATATACTCATAAATGGATATATAATTTTCCTTTGTAATGTGTGATTTTTGGCTATAGCATAATTTTTGGTGATTTCCCTTTCATTATAGTTGTGCAACCATGGAATTAGTCTATATAAGCCAGGAGTATGGAGGGAACTGAGTCTCCTCATGTACAACATAGTGTAGGTGATATCTGCCAAGCAGATAAGGCAGTATGTGGGCTTATGCTTTCTGGCTCTTTTTCATTATTGTAGGTATATTTATTTTGGAACCACTTTTCCACAGATGTAAATTAAATCATTTATATTTGTGAGCATTTTTTGTAGCGATTTAGGACTGTTCTTCATTTTGGAGGTATGTTTATGTAAGTACTGTGTTGATTACAAAAGTAAAGGAACTGATTTGCATTTGTGATGGGTTCTTTTAGATTATGGACCCAATTCCAAAAGACCTGGTCTCAGTGTGAGTGACCACTTATACTGACAGCATGCTAAGAGCAGGTCTTTTGCAATCTAGTCCCTGGTAAAGCCTTTTTATAAACAGACCTTACTCTAAAGTGGGTCAATATCAGCTCATCGAAACATCTGAAGTTCTCACACCATATGTTCAAACTTCAAACCACGGACTGCAAAAATATCGAAGTCTTAAAACAGCAATTTTTTTTTCCCAGGGAAAAAAAAATCATTGTTCCAAGAAACACACACGCAACACAAACACACCAAAACAACATTAATCCACACACATACACTCAAAATCCTACATCTAACCCTACACTAAACTGTACATACACTACTACCTATCCACTTACCTTAACCCAAACCCTAACCCTAAGGTCTATCACTATCGCACACTCACCTGACCCGCGCCCTAACCCTAACTCACCTAACCCGCGTCCTATCCCTAACATCCACACAATCGCACACTTATCTGAACCCGACCCGTAACTTCCCAGCACAGTCCTGATACTCGTGAAGCCACAGAAACGGCCCACCAAATTCTTTGCCTGGGAGAGAATTCGGTGGGCTGCGGCTTCGCGATTACCAGTGTTCAAACTTTACAGTTCGAACATCTGGTATTTGATATTCATCTGTTTCGACGGACTGAGATAAACCCCTCTAAAGTAAGTGACTTACACTGCCAGCAAATCTTTTAGAATCAAGGCAGACCTAAACTGAGAGCAGCTCTTTTGGAATCTTGCCCTATGCGTGGCTCAGTTAAATGCAGCTATTCACACATATTCAGTGGCTTGTGAGTTAATTACTGTTATTGCCAAGTTACTGCTAATGATTTTATATATATATATATATATATATATATATATATATATATATATATATATATATATATATATATATATATATATATATATATATATATACATATATATATATATATATATATATACATATATATATATACATATATATATATATATATATATATATATATATATATATATATATATATATATATATATATATATATATATATATATATATATATATATATATATATATATATATATATATATATATATATATATATATATATATATATATATATATATATATATATATATATATATATATATATATATATATATATATATATATATATATATATATATATATATATATATATATATATATATATATATATATATACATATATATATACACATATATATATATATACATATATATATATATATATATATATATATATGTATACATATATATATATATATATATATATATATATATATATATATATATATATGCATACATACATACATTGGATTTCAAAAGTTTACACACTCCTGTTAAAATGTCAGGTTTTTGTGGTATAAAAAAAATGAGACCACAATAAATAATTTCAAAACTTTTCCCACCTTTAATGTGACCTATAACCTGTGCAATTCAATTGAAAAACAAATCTGTTTGGAGAAAAAATATAAAAAATAAAAAACGTACAATAATCTGGTTGCATAAGTGTGCACACCCTTAAACTAATACTTTGTTGAAGCACCTTTTGATTTAATTACAGCATTCAGTCTTCTTGGGTAGGAGTTTATCACCATGGCACATCTTGACTTGGCAATATTTGCCCACCTTGCAAAAGTGCTCCAAATCTGTCAGATTGTGAAGGCATCTCTTCTGCACAGCTCTCTTCAGGTCACCCCACAGATTTTCTATTGGATTTAGTTCGCTCTGGCTGGGCCATTCCAAAACTTTAATTTTCTTCTGTTGAAGACATTCTTTTGTTGATTTGGATGTATGCTTGGGGTCATTGCCGTGCTGAAAGGTGAAATTCCTCTTCATTTTCAGCTTTCTAGTAGATACCTGAAGGTCTTGGGCCAAAAGTGACTGGTATTTGGAACTGTTCATAATTCCCTCCACCTTGACTAAAGCCCCAGTCCCAGATGAAGAAAAGCAACCCCAAAGTATGATACTGCCACCACCGTGCTTCACCGTGGGGATGGTGTTCTTTTGGTGATGTGAAGTGTTGTTTTTCTTCCAAACATACCTTTTGGAATTGTGGCCAAAAAGTACAACCTTGGTCTTATCAGATAATAACACATTTTCCCACATTGAAACAAATATACAGCACAGAGAAAATGGACCCAGCACAACCAACATGACCACTGGATATCCCTCCACAAAAAAATTATTGTAGTTTTAGTGCTTTCGTCAGGGTTACATCAATGACTTCATCAGAAAATTTTCAAAAGTTTCAAAGTTTGTGTCCTGGTTCCTGGTCAATTGATATTTTCCCACATGCTTTTGGGAGACTTGATGTATTGTTTTGCAAATTTTAGTCAGGCTTGGATGTTTCTCTGTGTAAGAAAAGGTTTCTGTCTTGCAACCCTACCTCATAAGTCCAGACATATAGAGAATACGGGAGATTGTTGTCACATGTTGTACACAACCATACTTGCCAGAAATTCCTAAAGCTTCTTCACTGTTGCTATAGGTCTCTTAGTAGCCTCCCTAACCAGTTTTCAGCTTGTCTTTTCATCACCTTTGGAGGGATATCCAGTTCTTTGCAATATCACTGTTGTCCCATATTTTCTCCACTTTTTGATGACTGTCTTCACTGTGTTCTGTGGTATATCCAATTCTGTGGAAATTTTTTGTACCCTTTCCTGACTGATACCTTTCAACAATGAGATCCCTTTGATGCTTTGTAAGCTCTCTGCGAGCCATGGCTTTTGCTGTAGCAGGCAACTGAATAAATGTCAGGAAAATCCTACTAGGACAGTTGAACTTTACTTGGGGTTAATCAGAGTCTCATTAATTGATGGCAGGTGTGTACCCGAGAAGACTGAATGCTGTAATTAAATCAAAAGGTGCTTTAACAAAGTATTAGTTTAAGGGTGTGCACACACAACAAAGTGTTAGTTTAATGGTGTGCACACTTATGCAACCAGCATATTGTACGTTTTTTATTTTTTATATTTTTTCCCTTAACAGCTTTGTTTGTTTTTCAATTGAATTGTACAGGTTATAGGTCACATTAAAGGTGGGAAAAGTTTTGAAATGATTTATTGTGGTCTCATTTTTTTATATCACAAAAACCTGGCATTTTAACAGGGGTGTGTAAACTTTTAATATTCACTGTATATATATATATATATATATATATATATATATATATATATATATATATATATATATAGGTCTACTTCTGTTTGTCGAAAGCTCTCCTTTCGAAAGACAGAAGTACAACCCCATTTACACAAAAATGCACTTAACCAAAAGTTCACTGAACCAGTAATAAAAACAAAAAAGAAACACTACAAAGGCAGTTTTGCAGGGGGGCAACTGTGCATTCACTGATATGTACTCAATGGATTGGGAAATGTATTCCTTTCCTCACTTTAGTTCGATCGTGGAGTTGGAAAATATAGTTCACAGGGGGTGTGGGGGGTGTAGGGGCACTTTCCCCCTGCTTAAATGTGAATGCCAGTGTAGGAGTTTAACTTACATTTGCACCTAAGCTGATGTCATATTCGATATTCGACATAGATGCCAAATCTGCTGAATCCATTCATCAGATTTGGCATTTATGCCTAATTAGTATTCCGGAATTCATGTTTTTTTGATGTTATGGACTTTTTTTGTGAATTACGTTTTTTTTTATAGTAAACCTGCAGTTATATAGTAAAGCAGTAACAGTTTTATAGTCTTAAAATTATATGCACTTTTTTCTGACAAAAAACTTAAATTATTTAAAACAGATACTGACGAGTTAAAGAATGTTATATGTAATGTCTGCTATTATATAAAATACATGCCCAAGCTGTTCAAAGCTGCAGTGACATAGGCCTTCTGCCATTTGCTCTGCTGTGATATTGGAAAAAGATAAGTGCTTATTTTCAACTGTTTTCTGCACTTCTGTTTTACTGCATATCTGTTTAATCTGTGTAACTGTTTTTAGTCTCTTTTTTTGTCTGTTAGAGCTGAATATCTGTTATTATTTGTGACCTTTGGAGCTTGTAGTGAAATCTTTTGTCTAGAAAGGCCTAGCTGTTTCCCTCTGCATGTAAAGCAAAGTACCTCATTAAACCTTTTTAAGCGCAATCTGGAGAACTGGATGGGGAAAAGAAAATAGCCCCTGGGATTCCACCTGTATACCTGCTGGACAGTGGAATAGGGTGCTGACTTGTTGGAACATGGACTAAATTCTTGGCTAGGCTTGTAAGGGCCTCAGAGCCAATAGCCTAGTAACTTCCTATGATCCTATTTTCCTATGAACAGCGTAATTTTGCAGGTTGCAGTTTTAGCAAACTTTGGTTGGATACATGGTCATTTAACACAGGCCAAACAATATAACATTTAATCTCAACTGCCACATTAGCTTTTAAAATTTTATTTTTGTTTCTCAAGCACCACCATCTAGGGTCTTTCACAACCTTTTTAATGATAGAAAACTTAAAGTTGGCTTTACCCTTACCAACTTGTATATGTCTCTATAGGGCATTATTTACCCCTAGCCCTTGCTATGTCATTATTTTTATAAACCTGTTTATTGAGTTGACATTCGGTCTTTCCAATATAATAACATTGGCAAATCTGACAGACAGCTGTATAAACAATACCACATTATCTGGAGTGCACTGGCTTTACAAATATACATACTATGGTTACAATAACCACATTTTTGTAGCTAACTTCCTAATAATACCTTGCATATTAAAAGTAAGCTTGAAGAAATTAGCATTTATATCAAAGTTGCTTTTAAGGTTTCTCCACCTTTTATATACAAAAAGTGGAGTTATTTCCTATTTTTTTAAATTGGAATCTGATTTAAATGTAATCCAATTCTTTTTTATAATACTCTTAATTAATATAGATTCACTACCATATTGAAGAACCATTACCCTTTCACATTTGGGCTTATCTAACCTATCTCCATTTCAATTTAGTAGGCAAAATCAATCTTCCACTCCCAAGCAGGGTTTGAATCTATCTTGTTTACCTTTAGTAACCTCATTAACCAACCTGGTAAGCAGGTCCCTTGGATAACTCCACTGTAGGAACGTCTTAAAAAGCATACCTTTCTCCCTTTCAAACATTTCATCATTGTAGCTCAACTTTGCCAGCCTTCCTAATTGTCCCTTTACTAAGTTATGTGTTTCTTTGCATGAGTGGTAGCTATGATAATGTAGATATGAACTGGAAAAATTGGGCTTCCTGTAAATATTAGAAGAGAACTTATCCTGCATTTTACACAGAGTAATATCCGAAAAATTAACTTGTCCTATTTGTGGGAATAAGTAGCCCTCAAACAAATCAATAGAATTATCCAAATATGTTATAAAATCTCAAATCCTAGCCTCAGAGGCATTCAAAAACATACAAATGACATCTAAAAATTTATAACAGCTCATCCAACTATTGGTAAAGTTGAATTTAAAATGAATTTACTTTCCCATTCCCACACAATATTCACAAATAATGGTGCATAGGCTATACAAGGAAGACATGTTCAATATGTACCATATATTATGACAAGAGAGTGGGGATCCAGAATCCTTTAGGGCACTGATGTAAGCCACAGTTATGTACTAATGAGATGCAAATACAGACTGCTATCGGGAATGGGCAAAGCTGCTAACACAGTGCATATATGTCTTGAATTGCATCCCTCACCAGTGCATAGCAGTTATTCAATAGCATTGTGCATGTATGTAATAATGGGGAGACACACACACACACACACACACACACACACACACACACACACACACACACACACACACAAACACACTTATAAAGGCACACATTTTCACAAGTTAACACAGAACCGATACTGTTTTCACGTGTGTGTGTGTGTGTGTGTGTGTGTGTGTGTGTGTGTGTGTGTGTGTATTTTGAGGCCACGTTCACAGTTTCAGTATGGGCCACATCACTTTCAGTAACTTGATTGAACAATAATGAACTGTGAACACTGCTGATATCTGCACACTTCGTCCTATACAGTGCTACTGAATGTCTTCAGTGCAGGTGCATCTGCCCTCCCCTGCCTACCCTGCACCTACCCCTACAATGTCAGTTCAAGGAAGGTGTGTGCACAGTAGTTATATGTTGTGCACCCTGAAACACTGCAAGACTATCTCTCAGTAGTTGTGTGCCCATCCCTGGAGTTTATGCAAGCACATTTATGTCCAAATTTTGGTAGACTGCTGCTATCCTTGGGTCCTGCTGCAAGTTTCAGTGCACAGACTAATATGCCTTATATTCCACGATGTGTATGTCTTAAACATTAGGTTCCCTGCACACTTGTGTGCATATCAGTACAATGCCTGTAATTGCTGAACCCCCCCACTATACTTTGTGCCTCTGTTTTGCCTTATAGGTATTCATGTACTGGGTGCACATGTTGCACATGATATACGTCCCATAAATTTTTCTGTGTTGCCCAGAGACCCAAATCAGTATTCTGGTAATAGGTGCACAGCAGAAGAGCAGCTGCTTTATATATAACCTTATCTTGTTAGTGTGCTTGACACCTTTACCTCAGTCAGGAGATGAATATGGTGTTGATATCTTTGAGCTAAATGTCAATGTACAGACCGCAAATGTTATGCATCCTTGAAGGATATCTTTGAACTAAATTTCAGTGTACAGACCGCAAATGTTAAGCGTCCTTGAAGTTACATAGTGCAGTCTGGGTAATGGTCATACAGTCTGTTGTTGTTGTTCACCCACCTACCTGCTCTAGGTTACCTGTTCACCCAATGGAATGGGGTATGTATAGATTTCTGTGACCCTCACCTCCTCCCTAACAATGGCTTAGGTTCATAGATAACATCTAGGCTAGCTGTCCTTGTGGACCATTTTAATCCTAACCATTTTTTTTCCTCAAAGGTGAGAATCAAACCCTGTACCTTGCATTTGGTAGGTCAACACCTTAACCGTTCTGCCAATCCCCAGCCTTGTGTCACACATATCCCTCACATTTTACTACAGTGCACTGTAGAGACAATTGAACTGAACACTGTATGTCATTCACTGCTACATGTAATCTTCTGAGCTGGTAGTCTGTTTATAAATCACGTGTCTAGTGCTCTTCTGACTGAGATATCTTCTGTACTACCTTTGGAATGCAGTGCTGCCAACTTTCAAGAATCAGTCTGTGTATCAATTGCACATGAGTTATGCATGCAAATTTGGTAAAACATATTTAAAATGCTGTGTCATTACATAATAATGTACACTCTGACCTTGCTGTCATACTTAATGAAGTCCTGTACTAAACTCTTGTCCAGGATGCAGTGTAGCCCAGTAGAGCCATACAATCCTTCATGTACTAGTATCTGTGTATAAACTCTGCATCACGTAAATAATGCTGAGAAAATGTTTATTTTCTATTAAAATGGAAACAGTATCCAGACTCTTATTTTACAAAATAATCTTTTCATAAAGGTAATTTGGACTTTTTTTCCCAGAAAGGCAGTTAGCCATAAGTAATAAACATTTATTAGCTTTTTTCCGTCAATGTTAGAACAGATAAATGCTGTACTTACACATAAAAGACTCATATGCTTTTAATTAAATGGGAGATATGCTCCTGTGCTTCAGTTAAATGCTGCATAAAATAGTAACTACCTAATGAGCTATTTGACAGAGTTTCAGTAAGAAAAAAATCTCAGTGTGTGATCTAATCTTAGCAGAGAAAGGCATCTGGTTTGGATCAAGTGTGTTGAAAAGAATTTGCTGAGTGCATCTCCTAAGGCACCATAAAACCTTTCCAAAATGTCTGGGCAGGTAAGAAAATGAGTGAATATGCAACATTTTATAACACCCAGAGACACAGTATAGTAAGTCTTGTATCATCCATAAAACTGCACAGCTGGCAACAAGACCACAGTAATCCTTCTCCAGCTATTAAAAACATAAGTTAAAGAAAAAACATAGGATAGAGAAGGGATAGTGAGAGAGAGGCTCGGCAGTGTTGTAGGAAAACTCTGAAAAATATGTGATATCTTCTGTTAGCTTACTGTATATCTTCATAGGAGACCACCATTAAGGCTTTCTGCTATATATAAATGGCCCAGCAGTTGTGTTTGCCAGTGACCCTGAATTTATGAAAATTGAGCTACTGCACAGTATGAAAGATGCACTTTTCATATACTGTCAGCTGGAGGGAGTTACTTCATTTAGTTCAAAGCCTGCAATTATTTTTCCAGTCCATGAAATGATACAGGAAACATCAAGAATTCTCTACATGTAATAGATGAAAAATGTTCATGGGTACACTCTGGTTATTTCTCCCTAAATAGTCTATCTCCCCATAAATGCTTCAAAAACACATTTTTGTTTATTTTAAACTTGTATATCTGTATATTTGAAACTACAAAATATAATATTATATAGGTCAAATAAATAATGGTTTCTTGCTGGAGTAATTGTTCTCAGCCATTGTCTAGAATTTATTTTCTTAAAAATAGGACCATTAGTGAAGTAAAACATTAGAACAGACCCTAACAAACTAGCTGCGTTAAGTACATAGAACAGCATGATTTTTGCTGTTTGACTGCAAAGTTGTATAGGCTTACATACCTCTTGCTATGTTATTTCCAAATATGCTGTCCATATTTTTAGCCAGCAGCCAGAATCCAAAAAGAATCTACTCTTGGGATAAAGCATTGAACTGAACTTGTGCTACTGATAAGGATGGTTGTAGTCGTAAGAAAGCTTGTACAGAGTGTAAGTTGCTGCTGGACTCCTTAAGCATCATATATAATCTCTAAATCAGCAGGCAAGATTAGGAAGTGATTCGCTTTTGTAATTTTGAGATTTGTAAGTGCAATCTCTGGAATTCAAAAAAAATAAAAAATCCACAAAAATACAGGAGAAAAGTGAATGTCAAACATCAATATTCTCTGTTCCCCTAGTACCCTCAATGTGGGGGAAAATCCCTGCATTCTCTCTTGAACCCAGACATATATGTGTGTGTGTGTGTGTGTGTGTGTGTGTGTGTGTGTGTGTGTGTGTGTGTGTGTGTGTGTGTGTATTGAACCTTTGAGATCACTGAAATACTTGACTTGATATTTGTAAATTTAAATTTTCTTTCATTCAGTATCTCCATTCCAGGATTCGCACCAACAAGTTTCAGAATATCAAACAGTTACAACAGAAACTATTTATAAACGGACATCCTGTTGACATTCTGACATGGATGTTCAGCACAGTCCATGGGTCAGTGCAATCTTTACTTCACAGCACTTGATCTCCACTATACTGCACTGATCTCTTATAATCCAGCTCAGTGAAGCAAAGTATTTGACTTTACCAAATGAAATAAATGACACCAGATTTCAACTGCCACCTGTTTCACTGAAGGGTCAAAAAGCTAAACTTCTTAATATGCCATTATTCAGACAAGATCTCAGTGACAACAGACGATTAAGGAAAGCATTTTTCTCTAGACTCATCTTTTTATCTTAATCAAATTAATAATAACATTAGAGATGCCTCCACATTGAGGGGTGAGGGGGGCTTTCCCCTTGCAAAAAAATAAAGAAAAAAATACAAAAAATAGCAAAGGAAAAGAGCAATGTTCAATATTTGCCTTTTCATGTTTTTTTCAGTCTTTTTGATGTGTCAGGACTCACAATGTGAATATCAAGATTTCAATAGGTAGCTGTGTGTGTGACTTACATGTGCATACACATATCTATCTATATCTATGCACATATATATATTACACATACATATTCTGTATGAAAAAATACATATTATAATGGAACACCTAAAAGGTCTAAACCTGAAAACAGTTGACCTAAAATATTTAGAAAAAAAGGTTGACAGCATTATTTGAATGCTCAGAGATAATCTCTGCAAACAATAAACAACAAGTTTTCCACTAGGATTATTTAGGTAGTTGATTTTGTGTTTGTTCAAGATTTGTATAATGCTGGCATTAGGGAATATGCCCTTTCCCCAATATAATACAATCTTGGAATTGGTATGTTTAATTAGCAGGGAGTTGCGGAGGGGGATTCCTGGAGACTAGCCCCCCCCCCCCCTGCAAAACCATTTTTGTTTGCATGGTCAGAGATTTTTTTGTCTGAGCATGGAAATAATGCTGTTGATATTTTTCATTGAGGATTTCACGTTGAATTTTCTCAGTTTAGACTTTTTTTTAAGTAGACCCATATACATTTAGATCTATTGCTATGTATTCATTAAGCAGCCCTGCACAACATGTAGAGCCACCAAACAAAGGGAAATATAGAATATGCCAATGAAAGCATAAAGCGATGAAGTACCTGCTAATTAATCCAACACAACAGAACTATTCAGGAACCTAAAAACAATTGTGTACACTCAGTGTAGGCTTTTGCCATGTACACCAAAACTTGCTGGAATACAGCATGATTACACTTAGAAAAAGAGCATGTTGGGGGTTTCTGCTGCTATTATTATGCTGTATGTGTAACAGGCTTTAAATCAAGGTGCTGCTGCTGCTACTGCCAAATCTCAGGCAAGAAGAAAAAGGGAGTTTAGGCCCTGTTTGACTTGTCGTGGACTGTATGACACAGGAATCGTGGACAGATACAGGGTAGACAGGGAAACATTGGAGGAAATATGCAACCTCTTCCTCCCCTACCTCACGTTCCATAGAAATCCAGGAGAACCCATCCCAGTGGAAATAAATAGCAATGACCACAATGCCGAGATGAAAATCACAAAACACGGCTTGCTCAGACTGTTTCCATAACTCACACACATGGCACACTTGTGAGCTATACTCCAGGTTTGTTGGGTTGACATTCATTAAGGACATCTAGTGGGAGATGTAGATAATGCACTCAAGCCCTGGCTCATGACACCCATGAGATGCCTACACAGTCCCACTGAGCAAGGATACAATGATGCCCATACTCAAACTAGGAATATCTTAGAATATGTATATGGATTGCTCAAATCAAGGTTCCATTGTCTAGATACATCAGAAGGTGCACTGCAATATGACTCAGGCACCTCTGCCAAAATACTTGTAGTCTGCATCATGTTACACAGTATACTACTCATGAAACATCTTCAAGAAGGACAGCAAGGGTCAGGACTACAGTTGCAAGGACAGCAGCAGCAGGTACATATGAGGAGTCTGAGGGGGAACCACCAGCTGCAGATGGTGCCGGCAGATGGAGATTTGCACAATATTTCCTGGCTCTGGCTAAGAGGCAAAGGATGGTGCACACAGTCTCGCTACTGAGCTCAAAACATAAGATCCCATCCATGTTCAGATAGGAAAATGAATGCCTTTCAATCAGCACAACCTTTACTTAATCTAGTAATGACTGTTTTCTGATAGCATCAGACAGAGACAACCCCCAAGGACACAATTTGTACCTGCACTAATAACAAGGTAAATGTGGAACCCGTAAAGAAAAAAATAAGTTATAGAACTGATTACTCTCATATATAAATATGTATATGCCACTAAGCAGATCATTTTGTCTGAGGTGTACAGTTATGTCAGTAATATCGCCTCTGTCCAATTTTTGCTATGTTCATTTATGTATTAGAAACAATATTGTGCATCAAGCATTTCAATTGACTGTCATCTATAAAACATGGAAAAGGTCAATTATACCCTCATTTACACAACTATACCAAGAAGGAAGACTGAAGTAGCTAATGGCTCCAGTGCTGTAAACAGTACAATGACATTCAACAATTATAGAACCAATCATTCACAAAGGAGTATGAACAAAAAATCAACAAATTTTCTTCTGCAGTACATACTTATAAATGCAAGATTATGAATAAGCAAGCATTAGCTATCCACTCTGTGCATCAGACACATATACAACCCAAATATGAAAAGGACAGGGCAAATCATCATTGTTTGCACAGGATGGGGGGGCTAGGAGAGCAAGTCTGACACCAAAGAACTGAGTGAGTGCAAATAAGAAACACATGTATCTGTCAGAGTACACAGTGATCAGGACCAGTAAGAACAGATGTACAGCACTTAACTGTACTGTTTAGACAACTTGCTTGTGTGTGATGTGGTATGGGCAAGTGATTTTATTTTTCTATGTGTGTGTCTGCATGAACACAATCAAACACTGTGCTATGTCCTGGCATCTCATACAGGTGTGAGATGTGCAAGGTAGACTTATCAGTTAGGTATTGTCATCCCCGATCACAAAAATCACTGCTGCCAGGAGTTGCACTGCTACTTCCATGGCCCTGTCTAGAAGTCAGGGTGCTACCTGAGTGTGAGAAATGTCTGCTGGATGAGCTCTCCCCACAACTAGTACAATGTCCCCATGACCTACCATGTCTGTGTGTGGACACCGCAGTCACTGAAGGAGCAGTGGATGTAGAGTCACTGTGGGAGTGGGATCTTGTAGAGTCACTGTGGGAGTGGGATTTTGCATAGTCATGTCTGCTAACACCAGAAGATGTAGCAGCTCTCCAGCCATGTGGATGCCCACCCACCCCCAAATAGATGTTCCATCACAGACACTGCCTGATCCACTCTGTTGTTTATCCTGTCCAACGAGCTGTCCACAAGTTTCAGGGAGTCACTCACATCAAAAAGCATAATGTTTAGTAGTTGCATTATCTCTTAGGAGTCCTTGGTGGAATGTTCCTGTGCCTCTACTATGGCTCTACACACCAGCATTAAGAGGAGAGTGGACAGCAGGCCTCCTCTGAGCACCTCCACAAACCCTCTTGTGTGACACCACACCATCACAATGGCTGCTTGAAAAGCAACTAGTTCTCCAACCACAGTAAACAACTAGCCTGATCAACTGTGTCACCCTCAATCTGTCCAATATCAGAGATCTCTGTGGCTTGGGTATGACTGTGTCCAAAATATGGACGAGATGTGAGAGCCAAAGCCTCAGTGTCGACTGACCCTCTGCAAACTCAGACTGTGCCTCTCTGTCACCACCATCATCATCAAAGGCTAAAGATACTCTGCCATCGGGTGGTAGGAATTCCACGGTGCTACTCTCAAGATCAACTATGATAACAAACAATACAAGCAAGAAAAAGAAAAAGAGAGAATAAAACTGATCATATATTTTCTTATACGAAATGTATGGTAAACATTAACAGATGCTAAAGCAGCATAACTGTACTCTCATATAGACCTGAATCAAACTTATATACAGCAATAACAATAACCAAATATGTGCTTACCATGTGCAGGTGGACTGCTATCCTGCAATTCATAAATGCCTGTATGTGAGGAATGGAAAGGAAAAGAAAGAACTCTGCTAAGTATCATAAAGCAAATGTAATCAGAAAAAAAGAGAACAATCCCCGTCACAAGTGCAGATTAAAATGTTCTCATACAGAAATATAATGGACAGTTGGATTCCACCCCCAAAAGACCCTATACTATTTCTGTATGACTGTAAGGTTATTTCTATCTCTCTCTCTCTCTCTCTATATATATATATATATATATATATATATATATATATACACATCAGACATATAAGGTATATGCATATAAAGATATAACAATGACACTTGCATTTTGCATACCTGGAATGTTTGCTTGTGGCACTCTGGGTCTGTCTTTCACATCTGCACCAACATAAAGGATTATGTGGGAACTCTCTGCCATGCTATCTGGATCCCTGAAAGTAGAAAGAAACTCCTCTGTTTCAGATCGTGGCGGTTTGGTAGCATGACCACCACCTATAGTCACCTGTTCCCAGTCAACTGCAGCTGCCCCACTGTGGAGAGAGGTTATCATGTCACTTGACCAGTTTCATATCTGGGAGCAAGCTCTCCCATGCCCTCTAACAGCATTAATGTCATCAACCGCCTGCTGCCATATCCTGTCAAGGGCACATTGATTACCTCTACCTCTCCCTAACAGAAAATCTCAATAGCAATGTAAGGCCTGGATAACTACCTCATTTTTCTGCATCACTGTATGGTGGCCTGTGGGTACAGATTTCTTCTTGGTAGCTATATCCCTGTATGAGATAAAACAGAAAACATATACACATAATTACATATATACTATACAAACTGGATGGCTGTGAGGTCAATTATGTGTGACTGCATGCATCCAGCATGCACACAACAGTTTAAAAGCTAATGCTCTGTATGATTATAGTCAAGTTAGCATCCCCCCAAAAATAAAAATGTTCTAAATCAAAGGTCAGCAGCAATCTATGACAGCTCTGTAATGCAGATAACATAGTTTTAACTGTGTAATACATTGCAGCATTAACAATAACAATAACAATTAAAATGTAGCATTAGAAATGTAAGACAAAACAATTATAACTGCCATCTCCACTGCTGTGGAGGACAGTCAGGTAGAAATTCACAACAGAACACATTTTCATGTTTCTGCTACCACATGTAAAAATATCAGACGTTCCTACAAAATTAGAACACACATCAGCAGTAACTGTGCAAACACCAAATTAAACACAAACTAAAAAATAAGTCATGTAGCATTCTGATGCATACTTTTTGTAATGTAGAAACAGCTATGACAAAAGAAAGCAATAAAGAAAAAACAATTAAGATAAAAACATTTTCAGCAGTCAGTGCAATTCACCTTTTAAAGTTAAACAAAAAGCATCATATAAGAAATAGCAACATAAAAGTTATGTTTTTAGCAGTATCAAGCTCTCTGGATCAAAACAGTCTCCTCAGTATAGTACAAGGGCATTAGCTACATGATTACCTTTATATAGTGCAGAACCAGCAGTTTGAGTATGCATATGAGGTGTTAAATCATTATCATTCCTGAATACAAACAGTTGTAATAAGTGAAGGGAAAGTAAACATAGTTTAAGAACAAACATGATTACATGGACTTGCTTTAGCAAAGCAAGGATGATCATTGCAAAGTGTTCCCTGCTAATGGCTTGTAGGTGACTATGATTACTCTGACTGCAGGGACAATCAGCTTTCATAGTGTCCCCTCTTTGATGTACACTTTCTGAGGGTGTGTCAGGGAGAAAAGACTTACCAACAATTCTGAAAGTACATTCAGTGATTTAGGAGAACAGCATTCATTACATTCAAATGCTGGCTTTAATAACCACAGTTACTGACCCATAGTAAGAAATGTTCTTATTCAAGGGAGTACCTAAGGCATTGAGAAAGGTAACATATGCAATTAATCATTTACAAAACTGATATTTAGAAAGCATAGCTAAGGGACTGAAGTACCATAAAGAAAAAAGAAATACATTTGCAGTCTTCATTTAATATTGTGTTAGTACATGGGTATCCATCCTGTTTGCAATATCTCAATCTTCCAATTACTGTCAAATGAGAAAGCACAACTTTCATAACTTGTTTCTGTTAGACTTTCAATGTGACTTGGTACATCTAAACACCTTTTCTCCTTGATAACATATGGGAACTACTCTTAAATGATTGATCTCACTACTTTTGGTTGCATCTTCAAATCCAGACAGGTTCCTGTTGCAAGATAACATAGTTTCTTAAACATGTAAGTAACTGAGGTCCCTCATGAAATCATCCAAGGCTAACTTCAAAAGAAAAATAGCCAAGGATTCAAAAGATAACCACAAAGCCTTCTTTAGCTATGTTAAAAATCTAAGGCAACGTGCAGATATGCACTGAACTAGTGCAAAATAGCACAAAGTATACTGAACCTACTGATATTGCCAACATCCTGGCAGATAGATTTAGTGCAAACTTCACCCCCCTCTCACCTCCAAAAGGGCCCACAACAATATTGGAAAAGTGTAGTGTCCCAAAAATCACAGATGCACAGGTGAAAACAGCCCTTTCAAAAGCCAAAAACACAGCATCAGTGGGACCAGATGGTGTCCCAGGCTGCGTCTTGCATGAACTACAAAACAAATTAACCCCCCAACCTAAACATCTGTTCAACCTCAGCCTCTCCACAGGCTATGTACCCATAGAATGGCGCACAGCAAAAGATATTCCGCTACACAAAGGAGGGGCCACAACTGACTCTGGTAACTATCGCCCCATTAGCTTGACTAGCCTGGTCTGTAAGGCTATGGAGTGCATCATCATGGAACTCATTAACAAAGACATTGGGAACCTCCAAATACTTGACCCGACCCAGTTCAGCTTTGATAAGGGCAGATCATGCCTACTAAACCTGGTTGACATCTTCGAGACAGTCACCAAGGCCATAGATGAGGGAAAGGTGGTTCACACAGCCTACCTTGACCTCGCCAAGGCTTTTGACACCATTCCCCACTCGGGTATTACAGAACAACTAACCAGCCTGAACATAAACTCCTATGTCACGAGATGGATTGCCAACTGGCTTACAGACAGAACTCACACGGTAAGAATAGCAGGCTCCAGGTCCGACTCTAAACCAGTCACAAGTGGTGTCCCGCAAGTCTCGGTCCTGGGACCCTTGCTGTTTGGCATATACTTCTCAGAAGTACAGACAAACACAGGAGGACTATGGCTAACCAAACTAGGAGCCATAATTGACTCTCTAGCTGACACGGACATCCTCCAAAAGAGCCTTACTGAGACGGACACCTGGTGTCAAAGTCATAGCCTCAAGCTGAATGCCAAAAAATGCATAGTCATCCCATCTGGGAAAAACAAAACACCCATGAATTACCACATAGGTGGCAGCCCCCTTAATACAGAAGAGGTAATAAGAGATCTGGGGACCCAGGTAGATAGTAATCTCTCCTTTGACAATCATATTGCCAAAGTAGTTAGGAAATCCTTCTATGTGGCCCATCTAATTACTAAAGGGTTCGCATCTAGAAATAAAGAAGTTATAGTGCCCCTCTACTCGTCACTCATTAGACCCATCATAGAGTACAATGCCCCATTTGGGATGTACCTCACAAGACACTTCCAACAGCTGGAAAGACTACAAAAGTACCTCAACAAGAGGATTACTGGTCTCAAACATATGTTCTATGCAGCCCAACTGAAAAAACTCCAGCTGTACTCAGTGGCATATCGTTTACTCAGAGGTGATCTCTGCCTGACTTACAAAGCCATGTCCAACTCAGAATTGTTGGACATGCTCCATCTAAAGAAATCCAAGTCACTGTGAGCCACATGCTTTAGTGAGCTAAACCTCACCACAACAATAAATAGAACATGCTGGAGGGATAGATTCTTGTCACAGAGACTTCCCATGCTTTGGAACAAAATTTCAAATTACATTAGGCAGAGCCCCTCACTAACACTCTTCAAGAGAAACCTTGAAGAGTGGATGGGTAACAGAAAATACATCCCTGGGATCACTTCATTGGCTCTGCTTGACAGAGGATCAGTTAATTAATCAATGGGGTGGCGAAAGCCGACACACTCTGGCTAGGCTTATAAATGCCCTCGGGCAGATAGCCTAGTACATACCTATGAACCAATGTAAAATGTATATTTAAAGTATATGATCAGCATTTTTTTTATCATTTGTGCTCTGTTTGGCATTGTGGTCCTTTGACTGGCAGCAGTTGATAGTAGTGAATGGCATTTCAATGCACAAGGTGAAAAGTGACAAATTTTATTTGGACTGTCATTAATAGTGCAGTGAAGACTGGCATTGTTACACTTTCTTCAGCAGTCCGGAAAGTACTGAGTAAAGAAATTAATGTTGTCACATTTCTATTTTTGTGGCATAATTTGTAAGGGTACCAAGGTCAGAGAAACAGTATAGATGATGTAGGGATTGAAACTTGTCCCCAGATCATTGCACTAAGGGGGTTCATAATAAATTTAGAAACTCATTTTGTAGTATGAATGTGTTGATCTGGGAAACTCAAGTAAGGTCAGTATTGACTGAAAGTGACAGACAGATAAGTCATTTAAAATGATGTCAGTATTAATTGTATGTGTATTGTGTGAACAATGAAAGCATTTCTGCTATTCCTTGTGTCCTTCTCCATTCCCATGGCAGTAGTACATGAGAGTACTGATGTGGCAATGAGATGTGAATGTGTCATTGTAATGCAGTATTAGCTGTGCTCATTGCTACATATACACTGCAATTCATTTCACGTGTCTTTATGCTGTTATTCCCAAAAGAGTTGTTTGAATGCTTCTGATAAATATTGTTGCCTGCATTTGCACGCCACTTGGCAGTACAAAATTTAATTTCATGGCTTACGGAAAAAAGTGAAAAATGAGTTTAGGTTGCCTTATGTAGCACAAACCAGTCCAGTGGCATTGCACAGCTGTCAGTACTCTGGATAGTACTTAGGGAAGAAAATACACCTGTCAGGTAACTTTCTCTATGCCACAAGGTGTATGTGCAGTGAGCGTATAGAAAAAGAACAGCTGATGGATGTTTCAAATCCACTTCATTGATAATTTTTCAGAGGTTTACCTTCATAATGCCGATCACGTTATGGTCGACCCCGCTTCCGCGAATACCAAACTGCAACTCTTCAAAACGTTGAACACCAAATTTCCGAACGACAAAATCTCGCCCCCTTTTTGACCCATGTTAGCACTGGTTTGGAGGTGTGTCGCTGTCAGAAATGTCGAAATTCAAAGTTTTTTCGACATTTGAAAGATTTTGCAGTTCTGGTTTTGCAGAAATGGTTCAGTGATGTGGCCGGTTGATTATATGTGATCGACATTATGCAGGTAAACCTTTTTCAGATGGTGATCCAAATACATATTTAATCATATTTTGTGATACCATTGCATTGTTGTTTAAAAAGTAACTCTTGCCACTTTTGCTAACGTGTGAGCTTTTGTCTGCCCACTTTCACATTATTTGTCATTAACTACGTCTGATAATATGTTCCACAAAGTATATTTTTGAAGTTGCACTGAGAAGTGAAAAGGATGAGCCAGACTTTTGAATGCACATCTTGCTCTAGTCATTACTAGATATACGCATTGATTGCATTTAATTTGCTGTCAGCTTTTTTGTATCATATATTTTTTCTAATACCTTTTTCATTTGCTGTCCACTCAGTTCGCTGCCTAAGGGAAAATGTGAAAATTTAGTTTAGGCTATCTTTTGTAGAGCAAATATGTCTGCTGTCATTGTTTGACCCTCCACAGCATGGACAGTGCTTTCTGCCGAGAATACACCTGACAGATATTTAATATCTGTGGTACAAGGTGTGACTGAAGTGAATTGAGAGCAATAAGGTACATGAAGCATAGTTCAAATCCTGTTTAGAGATCACATTGTAATTACTCACAATATTTAATTTATTTATTTTTGTCATTTTAATTTGCTGTTGCTCTCTTCTTGGCAGAGTGCATTTTTGATGTTGCAATGACAAATGAAAAGGATGAATCAGTCACTTGAATGCACTTTTTGCTCTGGTCATCACTAAATATACCCATTGATTGCATTTAATTTACTGTTAGCTTTTTCCTCTATCATATACTTTTTAATGCCTTTTCCATTTGCTGTCCTCTCAGCAGTATGCATAAACAGTTCACTGCCTAAGGAAAAGAGTGAACATTTTAGATTAGGCTGCCTTATACAGCACAATCATGCCTGGCAATAGTGCTCATTCCACAGCACTTTGGACAGTACTAAGTGGAGAAATTCCACCTACCTCATACCTATCTCTGTGGTACAAGGTATAAGTGCAGTGAGTTTAAATAAAGAACACAGCTGATTACAGGTTCAAATCGAGCTACAACATACTTTTACAATGGGTGTAAGAATCATTTGTCACATTTTTGTTAGGACTGTAACAGTTAAGAAAAATAATACTATTAAACATAACACGAAAAAAAGCCAACCAGCAGTTAAAGAACCAAGAACCAAATGTACTGCTGAACGCCAATAACTAGTCCACAGAAATACAATAAATGTTTATTTAATCCACATAGATAAGCGCTTTCGTCAGATCTGTTGAAGTCTGTGTGACGAAAGCGCTTATCTATGTGGATTAAATAAACATTTATTGTATTTCTGTGGACTAGTTATTGGCGTTCAGCAGTACATTTGGTTCATACTATTAAACATGTTTCTTGTGAGCAATGTATCAGTAATGTTTGCATAAGTGAACTTTTCTATTTAGCATATATCATTAATGCAGTAATGCTGAGTGACAGTGAACACCATTTAACTTATTGCAAAAACTGAGGATTTCAATGTAATTTGAAGTGGTCAGGTTACTTTTGCCCACGCGTGATTAAATCTGCAGCGCTATGGGAATACTTGTTAATATTGTGATTCAATATACTCGTATCATATCATTATGGTTTATCAGTGTTGGGTCATGGATGCGTTAACTTTTTACAAGTGTAATATCTGAGACGGCCTTTTTTGAGAAATATTTTTTAATATATCATTTACTAGGTTTTAGGGTTAGTTTGATAATTTTTGCACTCAATATATTAAATTTATTATTTTGGGAAAGTGCATTTATAAGTTTGTATGGGATACAACTCTTTTTAGGGTTTGCTGTTGACACCATTTTTTGGATGCATTTTCCAACTGAACATTGATCTTGGGTTTTGGTTTAGATTCCAACTAGGTTTAGGAAAGAACCAAAGTACTTAGCTGTGATTATTTTTTGAGTAGGGAATCTCAATATGAATTTAACAACCACTACCTCTAAACTTATACCTATACACTCCTCCCACTAACCCCAAAACCAATCACAAAACAACCCAAAAAACACCATCTACCAATCCTCATTTACTACACACACCTCCCACTAATTAACACACTCCTCCTACTAATTCCTACACACATACCATTACATCCACTCAACGTGTGTGCAATCAACGCCATCACCCTTGCACTACTAGCTATAACCTGTCACCTCCCCTCCTATCACATCACGCTTCCTACCACCATTACCATTACATCAAAACAAACATCCACCTACTCCACCCACACCAAACACTACAGCCTACACTTTCCCTCAAGTAATTACCATCACAGGAAAATCCCCCTAGCACCCACAATACTGATCAAAACAACCACAAAATCACTTTCCACACACAAGGACATACACATTCTTGCTAAGCTATCAAAACTCCTTCATCACCATATCAGTCACCAACTAAGATTAGCTGGTGACATACACCCTAATCCAGGCCCAAACCCTGACATACACTCCCCCTCCTCCCCACCCCCATCTAATAACTCAACCTTACTCTCCAGACCAAAGAATAGCCTACTTTTCCTGAATTTAAACATACATAGCATTAATAGTAAAGCACATCTACTTCTTTTTCTTCTTTTGGCTGCTCCCATTAGGGGTCGCCACAGTGGATCATCTGTTTCCATTTATTCCTGTACTCTGCATCTTGCTCTGTCACACCAACCACCTGCATGTCCTCTCTCACCACATCCATAAACCTTATCTTAGGCCTTCCTCTTTTCCTGTTACCTGACAGCTTCATCCTTAGCATCTTTTTCCCAATATACTCTGCATCCCTTCTCAGCACATGTCCAAACCAACATACTCTTGCCTCTCTGGCTTTGTCTCCAAACCTTCCAACCTGGGCTGACCCTCTGATATACATATTCCTAATCATGTCCACCCTTGTCACACCCAGTGCAAATCGTAACATCTTTAACTCTGCCACATCCAGCTCTGACTCCTGCCTTTTTGTCAGTGCCACTGTCTCCAACCCATATAACATAGCTGGTCTCACTACCCTCTTGTAGACCTTCCCTTTCACTCTTACTGGTACTCTGTCACAAATCACTCCTGACACTCTTCTCCACCCACTCCATCCTGCCTGTACTCTCTTCTTCACCTCTCTTCCACACTCACCATTACTCTGAACTATTGATCCCAAGTATTTAAACTCATCCACCTTCGCCACCTCTACTCCCTGCATCCTCACCATTCCTCTATCCTCCCTCTCATTCACACACATATATTCTGTCTTAGTCCTGCTGACCTTCACTTCTGTTCTCTCTAGAGCATATCTCCACCTCTCCAGGGTCTCCCCCACCTGTTCCCTACTCTCACTACAGATAACAATGTCATCTGCAAACATCATAGTCCACGGGGACTCCTGTCTGATCTCGTCTGTCAACCTGTCCATCACCAATGCAAATAAGAAAGGGCTCAGAGCTGATCCTTGATGTAATCCCACCTCCACCTTAAACGCATTTGTGACTCCCACCGCAGACCTCACCGCTGTCACACCATCCTCGTACATAAAATAAAGTACATCTACTACATACTCTAATAGAAACCTATTCCCCAAATCTACTATCCCTAACCAAACCTTGGTTAAAACCTACTACTCCAGATAGCAAATTCCTTCCCCCAGGCTATAATGTAATATGTAATGATAGAGACTAGCCAAACATGAACAAACAACAAAAAATCTATGAATATTATAACAGGGTACATACCACCAGGTAATAACATCCCCACCCTAGAAGCCCTTCTACATTGGACCAATCAAAACCTACCACAAGAAACAATCATCCTAGGTGACTTTAACCGGCATACATGCTCCAGCTCCAACCCCTCCAGCTTCATAAATCTGTATAATTTCTCCCAAATCATTAACTCTAGTACAAGGCTAGGTAATAATAAAAGCAAAGAAAGCCTCCTAGACTGGACCCTAATAAACAATTCCAATACATTCTATCAAGCAGGTGTCCTACCAGACAACCTCAGTGACCACCAACCCACCTTTCTCCTAAAACACAAATCCCACACCAACTCCGAACCACCAACTCAGACCATTAGAAACAAAAGAAACTTTGACAAAACAAAATTCAAACTTGAACTACAATACCAAAATTGCAATCTTCTAAAGACACTCCCACTAGACGAAGCGGTTGAGCTATTTAACATTACCTTCCTAAACGTCTTAAACACCCATGCCCCTCCTCGCACAAGAAAACAAAAAATTAAAATAGCCTCCTGGATCACAAGTACTACTAGAATCATGATAGCCCAAAGAAATAGAGCCTGGCATCAGTGGTGAGCCAATAAAACCATAGCAACCAAACAAGAATTCCAAAACATCAGGAACGAAGCAAAAAAAAAACAAATTCTATTAGACAAAGGGAACTACTTTTTCAATTGGCAAAACAGTCACCAAAACACCCCCCAAAAACTCTAGGCAGCACTAAATACATTACTCCACCCTGGCAGACCAAGTACCCCAACACCAGCCACTGTAAATGATAGCACTGACATTCCAGAAGCCTTTAATAGATTTTTCATAGAAACCATTTCAAAATTAGTTCATCAACAACCCACATCTACTACTAGCAACCCCAAGCCTGCTACCAATATCAATACCACCTTCCAATTCAAACCTATTCCCACAGATTATATAAAAAGATTATTAGGTAAACTCAAACCAACTAGCCTAGCTGCCGACAACATTACAGCCAAATAACTTCATATAGCTGCTAATGAGATAGCATATCCAATATCATTTCTCTTGAACAGATCAATAACAGAAAGCAAAATTCCACCAATCTGGAAAATAGCATATGTCACCGCACTACACAAAGGTGGGACCTGTACAGACCTTATCAACTATCGCCCTATTGCCATATTATTCCCACTTGCCAGAATATTAGAAAAATATATTTATCAGCAACTTATGCAATACCTACTGAAAAAACAACTTCTCACTCCTACCCAACATGGGTTTAGACCAGCCCATAGTACAACAACTGCCATCCTCTCCTTCAACAACTTAAACAACCAGAACCGGAATCTAAACAAATTAACAGCCATATTTTTAGACCTATCAAAAGCTTTTGACATGGTCAACCATCCCAAACGTCTTGACTCCTTCACTGACCTTGGACTAGCCACTGACTCACTAGCCTGGTTTCAAAATTACCTTATAGGTAGATGGCAAGCAGTCAGGTGGGATAACAAACTATCCATACTGCTCCCTATTACAACTGGAGTCCCACAAGGATCAATATTAGGCCCTCTGTTATTTTCCATATTCATTAATGATCTCAATAAGATCACCCAAGATGCAACAGTCATACAATATGCTGATGACTCAACACTAGTTTGCTCAGGCACCACCCCCCTCACACTCCTTTCCACTACCCAACAAGTTTTCAAAACCACTGAAGCTTGGTTCTCAGTAAAAACCTGTTACTGAACCCCAAAAAGACCAAATTCTAATTTAAACCAAATAAATCCAACTTAGAAACTGATTCTTTCAGTATTATGTCTAATGATAGTACCATTATCTCCCCAGACTCCCACACAAAACTACTGGGTGTTACAACTGACAGCAAACTGAAGTTTGACCTGTACATAAATCAAACCATCAAAAACATACACAGAAAACTAGGCAGTCTGTACAAAAATAAAACATACCTAAATGAACAGATTAAAATTACTATGTCTCAAACTCTGCTACTAACCACACTTCTTTATGCTGCCCCCATCTTCACCAACCTATCCAAAACACAAATTACAAAACTAGACACGTTACAATCAAATTGTCAGATTTGCCACAAATGCTCCCTATTGTTCACATCATTGCCACTCACTATACCAACTAAAGTGGCTTGAACTTCAAAATCTCATTACGTTCCACCAACTAGTTTTCGCTAAAAACCTCCTACTGTATCCAGACAAAATACCAGCACTGTCTAATTTACTTAAAATACACGAAAACCCAAGACAACTACGTTCTAGTGACAGGACCTTAATCAAGATTACCAGAACCAACAACTCAGAGGACCTTAATCAAGATTACCAGAACCAACAGCTCAGCAGGAGACTCCCTATTCCCTAACTACATAGGCAAAATCTGGAACTCACTGCCCCCTGATATTACCTCAGCAAATTCTATCATTAAGTTTAAACAACTACTAAAGGAACACCTATTTATCAATAGACTATTCCCATGCCTTCCCCCAGGTTGACCCTCTACACCTTCTTTTCCCTCAGGACTTTCTCTATCAACCTCCGCATACTAATTTACTGCATGAACTAGTTTTCTTAATACGCAAACCTCATCTACTAGGCGTTCTACTTTACTCCTGAAAGCTCTCTACTACTCACTGTACTCCCCATCTCTTTCTTACACCATCATAAACACAATATTGTAAATTTACACATATCTATGAGTGAATTATACATACTCTCATTAATTCAAGTAGAAATTACTGGAATACAACTATTGTGTCTTGCTACTACAATTTGCAGCTAAAATATTTTTTTCTCTATGTACTTCTAATATGTTATGTTTTGTACTTGGTCTCTGTATTTGTTAAATGACTCTGTATGTGTTTGCTTGCCTTTGTATATTTACAAACTCTGGAACTTTTCTCCCCGGGCCTCCGCTGAAAATGGACATTTATCCAGTCAGATTCTCCCGGTCAACAAATGTAAAATAAATAAATAATAAATAAATAAAATACAGAGTAAAGGCAAACTAAAGGTATTACTGTAGAATAGTTAACATAACAGTTCTTAGGTTGCTTGGTGTAACACAGTATGAGATCCAATGCAGTGTATTGAGATAATTACCTTGTTTGTAGCCTGATTTTTTTTTCTATAGTGTCATGGGTTCGACTACAGCTGTAGGGCAAAGTATTAATTCATGAGAGTTCATATTCTTATCATATATTTAACTTCAAACATCTGTACTTCTCTCCATATCAAATGGCAAAGATCACCAATTGTTTAGGTAAATCTACCTCATATCCAGGATCCCTGTGTATCACAAAATGTGAGTCAGAGGATGAACAAGTACAAAAACTACAACAGAGATGCAAGGAGATAGCTGTCCCCAGCATTACATTAGAGGACTGACTTCTCTTCCTTGTTACTTCTGAAAAATGTAAAATAAAAACACTTAAATATTACAATATTAAGCAACAGTAGCAAACAGTACAAAACTTCAGATGTTAATTCCTCTTCTATGAAGATACTGAAGAAACAAACTCAAACAGGGTAAGTCACTGGAATAAGTCAACTTTAATTCGTGATAAGCACTTTCATCCACCAACTGGACTTCATTAGATCAATTTTTCAATAACAGCTTTAAAAGTACAAAATACCATAAATCATGACTGACAACCTCATATATAATAATTAGCCTAGCCTACAACTAAAAGCTAACTTGATAAAACACGTCAATTTTTTATAATCCAAAATTAAAATAAGAAACAGAAAGAGTACTAATAAAACAAAGTCCGAATAAACTGAAGGGCAGAACTAGTGATTAACTGCTAGTTTTCCTCCAGACAGGAACAAGTTGTCATAAAACTCCCTTCACTAAAGGCTATTTAGTACTAAGGTGACTACAAGATCCTTCTAAAAGGAGAGATAAACTAAAAACTATAACAAAAAAAAAAATCAGACATCTGAAGTGAAGGGCGTGTGTGTGTGTGTGTGTGTGTGTGTGTGTGTGTGTGTGTGTGTGTGTGTGTGTGTGTGTGTGTGTGTGTGTGTGTGTGCGTGCGTGTGTGTGTGTGTGTGTTCATATGTGTGTTATGAAATAAACACCACAGATTAAAATACAATCAAAATAAAAACTGTAATTATTAAGTGTATTAAAAATAAACAAAAAAGAAAAGTGCTTTCACCCACACTGCTTCATCAGATCACTGTTAAAATTGAGCAACCATAACTGTAAATACTGCCATTAAATAAAAAAAAAAGTTGCTGCTCAGTGCCAAATGCAGTAAGTTATAAATTATGGTAATCTCACCTGGGAGGGCTATGGTTTCCTCCATCAAAGAATCTCTCACAGCTTCTGTGCAGTACACATGGGGCAGCATGGTGCAGAGTGCCTCTACATCAAGAGTCACCAAAATCAAATTGCCAAACACAAACTGATTTCATTTTCCTCAAAAAAAAAAAAAAAAATCAACAGTGTCCAACACAAACAAGGTAGCCCTGCTAGCCAAGGGTTTAATATGATATTGCAGAAAAATCATTGCTGGTTCAGTAATGCCACCTTTCTATGCTACCACTGGCCTGTATGAGGGATCCTGAAGATTCTTGTGAAGCTTAGGAATCCAAAAAAGTCTATGTAGCTTAGGATGCGCTACTGCTAGGAAATCATGAAGTCTTCCATTGATAACGTCTTCCTATAAAGCTGTTGCTGGGTGTCATGTATGTTCTTATATGTGAAAGTAACAGACCCAATGCTGATTTTGTGATAAAAGTCAGTATTACTAAGCATCTCTTCGATCTTTTGAATATATTGGTCATATTTTTGGCTTATACATTTGGTCCAATCCTCATAAAATGTATAGTTTTCTGACAAATCACTGGGGATTGAAGATATTAAATAATGATAGACATTTGAGTTTGAGACTTAATATCCATCAGATAATACATGCTAATGGAAACCCTGTCATTCTAGCAACTTTCTACGTTTATAAGAGCAATATTTAAAACATGTCCCTCTTTTTGATACTTTGCCCCTGTTATTTGTGGCTCTTTCCAGATTTCTTCTGCCAAGAGGTTGAGAAGTATGGTTGAGAGTTACACAAACCTCTTAACTGATGCTGCTACTGGCAGGGATTGCCCTTACTCTTCACTCACTCTCTCTCTCATACACATACACATACAGACACACACACACACACACACACACACACACACACACACACACACACACACACACAGTTTCTTCTGCTTTTATGCATGCATTCACACACACGCAAACTGAAACATAAACACAGACACACACACACACACACACACACACACACACACACACACACACTTTTTTCGGTTTCATTTATTTTACACTTGCTAAACAGCGAAAGTGCTGCTTAGCGAGTATAACATGATGCCTCAATCAGTCTCTCACTCTGCTCCACACTTATACTCTCAAACACAGACATATGCATACACATTTTTATTTTAATTTTTTTTCTTATTTTACACTTGCTAAACATCAAATGCCATGTTAATTTCTGACATCTGTTAGTTTTTATTTTTTCGGTCCGAGCTCCGCTGCAGCTTGATATGCTGCCCTATAGCTGTGGACGCGTTTTTTAGTGGCCATTACCTGTAGATTCACACCCTGCTGGGAACGTTCATTCTTCAATCAGAGTGCCATCTACAGGTCGCCCATTCTCTAAAACTTCATAACATCACCTCTTACTCAACAGCTTGAGTATGCACATTCGGTGATTGCATTCAGACCAGTAATTTCTGAAGTTATCTGGAAATACATCAAAGCATTTTTGCAGAATGCAGTTCCTCCTCCCCCTCCCTCTACATTCCACACAAACCATACTTTATTATTCTCTCTCCAAGACAACTACACTTGGAATGGAATCTGTTTGGTGACAGATAATAGTCTTGCTCTTTCTCCAAAATAATGTAAATATATGTAATTTTCCTTTAATTAGAATAAAAAAAACAAGACAGAAGAAGACACTAACTCAAGCTATCATGCTCAAGCAATTGAAACTCCTCTTTGGGTGATCTGAGCAAGTGACAGCCAACCTCTATAAAAATAAGGGCTATGTGTGGTGAGTGATATTTTACCATGTGCAGTGGTGAGCCAGTTGAGTGGACTATATCATGAGTGGGGAAAGCATGACTAAGTACACTCCTTTCCCACTAAACATAATAACTTAATTAAAGTTTTATTATGCAACTGACTATTTATATCCAATACAGATTTTGGGGGGAATAGTTTTTGATTGCAAAATTGAGGAAGAGACTTTTTGGTCATCAGCATTTAAAATAAATGAGTTAGGAGAAGGAATATATATATATATATTTTGTTTTGCTATTCAGATGGGTGTGGTATAGATCACCTGTGATTGGTCGGGGTGCAGTTTGGTAGGGAGTGCGCCTTAGATTAGTTTTGGTAGGTTAGTTTTGTTAGGTTAGAATGACATTGCTTTATTTTTGATTCTGTAGATTACAATGGCATTGTTTTATTTTTGTTTCTGGGTTATTTAAGAAAGACATTGTGAGAAGCAAGGTGGGGACAATTTATGGTGTTTTCTAATTTTCTTTTTTTTATTTCAGTGGTACCTCTTCTATCTTTTTGTTTCAGTTGTAGTTGGTTTTGCCTGTGAGGTTTATCCTAGTTCTGTGGTTTGGGAATATTTTAGTGTTACAAGTTTTGTTCCAGAGTTCTCTAAAGTATGGGAATTTTATAAAGTATTTTACTAGAATTTGATGCATTATAGTTAGCCTGCAGTTCATTCTGGAGGACATTGAGTAAAATCTGTGCATTACTTACCAAAATAAATTAATTTTCAGGGGGATTTGAACTGTGTATTGTAGCTGTTTTTTTTTCAGGAATTTTGTTTTGTTGTGATAGGCATATACTCTGAATGCGACATACAGTAGCTTTAAAAATACTAATGATCTGTGGCGTGAGCCATGTGATGGGGCTGGTTCTCCATTTAAAGTCAAAAAGAGGAAGAATTCAAGTGTATGCATATGTATTCACTGTCTCCATGCATCATTCTGAACTGTTGCTCAACAAATGTTCTTCCAATGCAAATTTGAAATGGTGTCGGAAGAAACTTTTTCCAGTTAAGTATGAAAAAAAGTTCTATTTGTATTGGCCATTCATGTTATGCTATGTTGTAATTGTTGTATCTCAGTAGTTTTGTCATTAAAGAAATTGAGAACAAAACGTCAATATGCAAATTTGCTTTCTGAATTTCAAATGAAAAGTATATAAATAGTTTGTTTAACTAGATAGCTGATTCCATTTGTCACACTCAGTAAAAGCAATTAACTTGCACTCCATTGGATTACTGGAGACAGTTTTTGTGAAATGTATGTAGTTATTTGCCTGAGATAACAACTGTGTAACCAGTATCATATCCAAAGTTGCAGGAAACATCTAAGCACATTCAAAGTCCTGGATTCAGCCTTTTCAGCTGTATCTCATTGTGGGTGCACTAGGAACAAACCACAAAGGATCCAATGAACCACATTTTGTTATGTTGCAGGCAAGGAAGCCATTAAGGTATTTTCTGTTAAAGAAGAAGAACAGAAAGACCAACTTGCAGTATTGAAGAGTAAATTCCAGATATAATGTGAGACTAAAAAGAATTTACCTTATATAAGACATTTATTTTTCATAAGGATTCAATGAGACGATCCTTATTGTTCTCAATTAAAATGCAGACCACAAGATTATGAATTGGGAAACTATTTAACTAATTTAACAAGAGACAAAACGATCCTTGGAATCAAAATAATCTCCAAAGAGGAGGACTACTAGGAGAAGCTGGCCTAACCTTAAAAAAGACATAAGAAATATGTTGCACAAGTAAGTTGTCAATTTTGCAGCAGAAAACAAAAACTGAAGATTTGGAAGCATGCAAGACTGAGACACTGTGCAAAAATAAAGTGACAATGAAACTCAGAAACTACAAAAATAATAAAAGCAAATAGCAGATGACTCTACATGATATCCTACATGTCTGGTAACAAATAAGTTGGAAAGTCATACCCTATTTAAATGCTATAGCTACAGATGTGAAAATGCACAATGTAGATCTAAAACATGGAAGAATAACCATTTTACTAGGGTGTTCTGAAAATATAAAAATAAAAAAAAACAGCAGTGCATTAATATTGTTGAATCTGACAAGTAGTCAAAACATGAAATGTCTATGAATGCAACTGAGGCAAAGTCTTTGAATAGTGTGCAAGTTATATAGCAGCAATGCATTCAAAATAGCTAAAAGGAATTTTAGTAAGGAAAAAAAAACATTTTTAAATGGCAATGTGTGTGAATTAGACAAAGATGTAGAATGCAATATAATGAGTCAGTCTACATTTAAAACACTATTCTTAAACTGCAAGATGAGTAAACTGCATGTATGCTATTGGCTCATTCTAGGCAATAGTTGAAGGCACTTGGACAGATGTGATTAAATCATAGATTTGCAAAAATAAGGAATGCAAGCTTTTCATCCAGGTTATCACTTTGCAAACACAGTTAAAATAACTAAACTAACTATATTGGGCAAAGATGGTTGTGTGACTTTTGACCATGATTAAAAGCATTTGTGCTGTCCAGATAAAACCTTATAGCAATTTTGCAGATTAAATTGAAAATGTATATATTTTAAATAGTCAAAATATGCAGTGTATGCCTACTGGAGACATGCAGAAGTTGTCTATAATGCAGTTCTTTGTGATGTACAAAGAGACAAACCAAACATTTGAGATGACATTCGAGTCAGTTGCTTGAGCATTGTTAGTGCAAAAGCTACATAAAGACAGATGAATACAATGCATAAATTGAAAAAACTGAAACAAAAGGTTGCATATTCAGAATTGTGCAGTTAATTTCCCAACTGTACTGTAATGTCAGTACTGCATTGTAGATACACCAACAAAAGATGTAGAATGCTGTAGGAAAGGGGGTAGGAGGTTGGCATAATGGTTAAGATGTTTACCTTACAGACACAAGGTGCAGAGTTTTATTCTCACATGGTGTAATTGGCTATGCTTAAAATGGCCCACAAGGGCAGTTAACCTAGTACCAATCTATGAGCCTATGAACAAATGCTCTGGAGAGTTTTATTAATTTTCTTGAAATACGAGAATGCTTAAAGACAGAATATAATACCAAAATATTGCCAAAAGATGTGCCAATAATTAATATGCTGCATTCTAAGTCTTTATTGCACTTGAAAAAACTGAACAAGGATTAAAGGGTGTGGAGTCAGTGGGAATCATAACTAGACAGACAGTGCTTACACAGCAAGTCAATAGCACAACGGCTGTGTTCAAAGAGGACAACAGTCTTTTGATCTACAAGATCTTAACCAACAGACTGAAATAATAATCATTTGCAGAGCAGTGAAGAAGTGCGCCTATTGGCAACATCTTTTTCAGTGATAAATGTATACTGGGTTTTGGTAAGCTAAATGATGCAAGCTCTAAGCTATACACATTCAACATACCCTTTGTACATACTGAGGCAGGTCATTGTGCTGCTTGTAGTTTTATATATGAAGGGTCCTATATGATGTTAGAACATTTACAGTACACTATAGAAATACCTGGAAATTATACTTGCCAGACTAAAGCGAGAGTATACATAGCTTTATGTATAAGTTGTCCAAGTTATAATATAGGAATGAGCCCTAGGAAGTTGGAAACCAGGATAAAGGAACATCTTTATGACATTAAAACAAAGAATGTAAATAATGCCCTCTATAAACATACTATTAGGTGCAGAAATTATAAGAAGTTTCTCTTTGCAGTGGTAGAACACATCCCTTCTGATTTAAGTGAAGGAAATTATAAAAATCAGCTGGAACAAAGAGAAACTGAGTGGCAAGCAAGATTAGAGGCAGACAAACCACCAGGTTTAAATGACACCATAAATATTAAATGTTTTCTGAAGGACCATAGGTTGGCTAAAGGAGTTTAGGTGCTAAAGGGTTAAATAGACTGGCAATTAACACTGGATGTGTTTTTTAATTGTATTTTTATTGTGATTGGTCAACATGATTTTATTTCAAGTATTTAAGCTGAGGTATCGTTTGTGTAATTTATTTCTGAAGAAGTTTATTGCTATTGACGAAAGTGTGAAATAAAGTACTAACGCTTAAGAGTTGTCTTAAGGCTTGTCTTCTGACTTAACAGTGGTTTTAAGTATTTTGTATCTATTTCTGGTAACATGTTAGTCAAAGGTATTATAGGTCAAGAACATGACAGTCACATAATCAAGCTGTTACAGAGATAAATGTCACAGGTTTTGAAACTCAATAAAGCAAGCGTCAAACAGGTGGCATGTCCTTAAGATATAACCTATGACTAAAAATGAGCTATAATCAGATGTTTAGAAAGTGCATATTATAGTGAACATGTAGGGCTCTGCTTGTAAACCTTCCAGGGGATTCAATAAACTCTGTGTAGGCTTTGTGCATAGCCTACAAGGAGTTTACATGTTAGCATGATGGTATGCAACTCGTGTCAGCGTGTGTCAAAGGAAAAAAACTTCAAAGACCAGTTCACGTAAGGTTCAGATATGGCATTTAATTACTTGCTGCAAGGAAACAAAAATATGCAAATACAGGATTTTGCCTGACTACTAACAGGAAGCATGCTCTTCTTATACTGTTCTACAAAACGCTGCTTTCTATAGTTGTAGTTGACGTAATTAAACACAACTTTCTGTATTGTTCTACAGCAGATGTTACTCAGATTTTCTGCTGCCATGACTGGATTTATGAAAAACATTTGAGAAAAACAACCTGACCTTGGGGGCTTTAGCCCGCTACAAGCTTCTATTGTGTAGTTTTAATACATGTGTTACATTTCAAGGTACTTTTCTAGCTTAGACACAAGTAAACGTTGATTGCAGTTCATATTTTCAAGCAGTCTTTGTTCTTATTATCAATAGCTTCTGCAGATGTGTATTTTCTCACAGCATAAGTGGAACTCCTTGTCTAAATCTCATAACATTAATACAAGTGATACATCTATTTATTATTTTCCTGATACAAGCAGAAATTATCTGCTTCCCTGTAAATTTCCAGAGCATAAGCAAACATTATAACTGCGCATATTTCATGACAATACAAGATTGGAAAGCTTCTGCAGTTTGTACAAATGTATGCAGTGTGAAACAGAATAAATGTGTTAACCATTTTCAAACCTTAAATGCACTAAGCATATTACTAATACATACACTAATAGATATTTTTCTAACATTTCCCCCCTTTTAATACTTTATTTTACTTTCAAAATAAGCATAAACAGTTTTTATTCACCTAACCTCTTCCTACTCAGGATTTGCAGTTAAGAGAGTCATTCAATTTAAACTTATGAAAGCATTTTCAATTTTTTAACAGTTCTTCAAACTCAGCACCTTGATATAAGGTTTCTGAAACGGACATGTCTATAAGGTCTTTGATCAGTCTTTTCATGCAGGGGATGCCACAGCAAACACATACTCCAAGTAGGATCATTCCTACACAAATGGCACTCAGGAAGTTCATTAGGATAGTACCCCACCCTCCAAACCATTTCTGGAAAAAGTCCGTCGGTGGGTTTGGTCCTGGTTTGGTCATGTCTGACACTTGCTGAATTACCTCAAGGTGATTGTCTATCTCATGTTTATGGTCAGGAATATACGAACAGCACTCCTCCTGGATTAAAGTGCAAGTACTGCTTCTCACCACTAGGGTGAAGTTGAGAGCCATGCGGTTTTGAAGCACTACAGTTCTCATGGCATTCAGTTCATCAGTCACCAATTCTAGAGCGGAAAAAGTTGCATTGCTCATTACTTCAAGAAGTTTAGACAGTTTTCTCAGCTCCCAGATTGATTTCACTGCTCCATATGCTGGTAATACGCCTGCCCACAATATAACAGAATCACTCAAGTCCATGTGTGTCAGTCCATCGCCTATAGAAGGATGTTTTTTCCAGCGCACATCGATTTTCCCCACTGGATTTACAGGATTCTTGACGACTTCTCGGACAATCCAAATTTTCCCTCGAGGTAAGACTGCCGTGTGTCGTATGGCCAGAACCAGGTAACCCAAAAAACAACTGCTGGACCAATTCTCAGGTAACCACTTGTATGCTTTCCTACCACATACAAAATAACAATCCTCTGCTTTAGTAGTACGTTTACTATGAATATACACTTGTCCTGCATGAAACATTTTTCTATCAATTATAGACAGTTTATAAAGAACAGAATCATGTTTTACTTCATCAATTCAAAAAATGAATCATAGTTTGTATTACAATAAGAACCTGCGTTATTAGTTTTAGTGTAGCATCTGTAAGGAACAGTCACATTGCAATTGCTCCAACCCACCTGAACAGTATCATTTTTATAAAAACACACAGTCCCTTTTTGTGGAACAGACAAGTGCAATGCTATTTTATCTTGTGATGTAACAGTTGATGTATCATAAATCAAGTTTTCCCAGGTCTCGTTGACTCCTAGGGGGACTGAAGTCATTAATAACCTCCCCGTATGCTGTCGGCAAAGCTGTGCAAATCCAGCAATTCGAAACATTGAAAGTCTCAGCATACGCATATTTGATGGCCTGGTAAGTGTTGAAGTTTGGGTGCCAGTCTATGAGCAATGCTTCACGTTTATTCAGTTCAGTTTGTGTGGCTGGGAAAAGGAATGGCCACAACAAAAAGATTATTGTCACTAGTACAGTTACCAGGATGATTATGCAATACTTCTGAGGAAATGGTTGTTCTGCATTCCTGTTTTCGCCAACTCTTCCTAATAGTTTTATTTGGATTTTTCTGGATTCTATCATTTTTGCTCTTGACATGTGACAAGACTTTTGTCCAGTTCAAAGTTCTTAACTAGTTTGCAGTGCATCAGGTGGATCCACGAGGCCCGCTCTGCAATTTTGATTGCAGTAGGTGTCGTCAGGAGCACCTGATATGGACCTTCCCACTTTGGTGTCGTCCAGTTTCTCTTTTTGATTGTTTTCACCCAGATCCACTCCCCAGGGGCCACTGCCACTTCTGATGTCTCGGTTTGTTCTTTATCTGAAACAGAATTTGACTGCAACAGATGTTTAGAATTCAACAAATTTCTCATATACTCTGCTAGTGTACAGTCGGCTTCCTAGTCTGCGGGCATGAGAGGTTTCCACTGAGGTATATAATAAGCTCTTCCAAATGTTTTTCAAAAGGAGTCAATCCTTTTGCATTTGGAACAGTTCTCATGCTCAACAGTGCCAGGGCCAGACAGTACACCCAATTCTTTTCTGTTTCTGCTATTAATTTCCTTAGTTTATTCTTTAAAATCCCATTATGCCTCTCAACTAGCCCTGCAGAATGCGGATGGTATGCACAATGATTCTTTAAAGAAATACCAAAATGTTTACTTAACTGTTGTATGGTTTGGTTTACAAAGTGTGTACCGTTGTCACTGTAGATCCTTTCCAGAATACTGAATCTAGGGATGATTTCTTTAACAAGGATCTTCGCTACTGTAGCCGCGTCTGGATTTTTAGTCGGAAAGGCTTCCACCCATCTGGAAAACATATCTACAATGACAAGACAATACTTCTTATTTTCACATTTGTTCAATTCTATGAAATCCATACAGATAGTATGAAATGGATACAGTGGTGTAGGGAAACTCCCTTGCTTGGGCTTTAACACCCCTTGTGCATGATGTTTATTACAAATGTGGCACATCAAACAAAATTATTTAGAATAGTTGGTGAATCCATATGTCGTGAACACTCAGTTCACCAGCTGTACCATCCCCTCTGTTGAGGCATGGCATTGCCCATGGCTCAACAAAGCTGTATATCTAAACAAATTAGATGGTAATATCAGTTTCCCTTCTTTAGAGATGTACAGCCCCTTTTCGAGAATTGCTCCTCGTTTTACCCATCTTTGTTTCTCAACTTGCGTAGTGAGTGTCTGCATTGTCTTTAACATTTCTAAGTCTAAAATCTCAGTGGGTTGTAGTTCCTCATTCAAAAGAAATACTTCTGAAACTGCCTGCTTTGCAGCTGTATCAGCTCTCGCATTACCTTTTGAAATCCTATCCTGTTGCTTGGTATGAGCTGTGCATTTACAAATAGCTACTTTCTGAGGTAACTGAATAGATTCTAAGAGATCTAGAATAAACTGTGCATGATTAATAGGTTTGCCAGTAGATGTTATCATTCCTTGGTTTTTCCACTGTTGCGCAAAACATGTACAGTAGAAAATGCGTACTGGCTGTCAGTAAAAATGTTCACACATTTACCCTTTGCTAAGATACATGCCCATGTTCTGTACACTGAGCACAACACTCATCACTTCTTCTGCCACCATTCATTTGGTTATTAAAGCTGTGAGCATGGCAGGGTGTGCTTCTCTTTGCCCACAGGGAATTTGCAACAGCCATATTTCTCTGCAGCTGAATGTCACTTCAGCCATGTGTCCCCAGTCAAATGTACCACAGGGAAATGTCTCGCTGCCTAGGCGCCTGAACCCACCTGTGTCAAGGCAATCAATTCTGCTGCATGTGCAGATAAGTTGTGTGGTAAAGGTCTCACTTCTATAATCTCAGTATCAGAAACTACTACATATCTTACTAGGTTCTGTCCTGCAGGACCCCTTTTGCACGAGCCATCCATGTAGTATGTCATCTCAGCATCATCCAAGGGGACATCCGTGAGATCTTTTCTAGGCAGTGTGTTTTGCTCAATCACCTGCAGGCAGCAGTGTGTTGTGCCATCTGCAAGGGTTGGTAGCAAGGTAGAAGGGTTCAAAGTCGTGCATCGTTCAATTGTTATATGAGGTTGGCTCAACAATATAGTCATAAAGGAAAGATGCCTAGCAGGGGAAAGATATGCTACCTTCTCTTGCAGTAAAATAATTGTGACTGCATGAGGCACTCTCAATGTGAGAGGGTGGAACAAAACTACTGAGGCCGAAGCCTGTACTGCCATTGCAGCTGCAACTACTGCTTGTACACAGTGAGGTAAAGACCGTGCCACTGGGTCTAGCTGTGATGAATAATAAGCAATGGGGCGTTGCTTGTCCCCATGCTGTTGTGTTAACACTGATGTCATATAACCTTGCTTACAATCTACAGTTTGGAAAAAACGTTTATGATAGTTTGGTAATCCCAGAACTAATGAGGATGCTATTAACTGTTTCAGTTTGCAGAAAGCAGATTCTGCTTCTGGTGTCCATTGTAACAAGTCCTGTGCTGCCATAGGCTTTTTATATATCAGGTCAGTCAGTGGTGCAGATTCCAAGGCATAGTTTGGAATCCAGCTCTGGCAAAAATTAGTTGTACCCAGGAAGGATATCATTTCCTTCTTGGTAGTGGGTTTTGGTGCTTGTAAAATTGCTACTTTTCTGTCCTCATCTAATGTTCTACCCTCTTTGGATATTACAGATCCTAGGTATTTAACTTGTTTTTTCCAAAGCTGCAATTTATTTTTGTTTACCTTATGTCCTTCGGTGGCTAAAAATTGTAATAGCGCTATGGTATCTTCTTTGCAATCTTGCTGGGTGGGGGCCGCCAGCAGGATATCATCAACATAAAGTAAAATCTGACTGCCTCTCGGTGGGGTAAATCCCACCAAGTTGCTTGCCATTTCTTGTGAGAATATTGTCGGACTTTCACAATATCCCTGTGGTAGTCGCGTATATGTATACCTTTTCCCCTGAAATGTGAATGCAAACCAATACTGGCTGTCAGGGTATATTGGTATCGAAAAGAACTCATTGCTGATATCTACCACAGAATAATATTTCTGTTGAGGTTTTAAATCATTCAACAGGGTGTGTGGGTCTGGCACTGTAGGTGCCCTTGGTATCACTGCGTTATTTACAGCTTGTAAATCTTGGACCATACGCCATTCTCCATTTTCTTTCTTAAGAGGAAATAAGGGTGTGTTACATCATGAATCGGGAGATTCCACCAGTACCCCTTCCTTAAGTAAAGCTGCTATAATAGGTTTGATTCCTACCTCTGCATCTTTTCTTAAGGGATACTGTCTTTTCTGTGGTCTAAATGCTGACTTTGGCGTGATAGTAACTGGTCCTGCTGTATGAATAAGTCCTACATCTGACTTTCCTATTGACCAGAGAGTTTCTGGTATATTCTGTAAGGCATTCTCTTCCTCCTTTAATAGAAGTGCTAATCAGCTGTCCTTGCTAGACTGCAAGTGCACGGCTGGGTGGGTCTGAGTTATCCAATTCAGCCTCTGTATTTGTATTCCTTGTTCTGACAGTTCTAATTCTGTCTGCCTTTCCCATCTCGTAACTTTTTCTCCTAAGTCTGCCCATTCTATGTTTCTGTCCTTGGTTAAGCTAACATGTGGTAATCGATTAGATTTATAAAGTGCAAAGAACTCCTGGGGCAATGAACAGCTGGCTACACTGTTCTCTTCCATGTCCCAGTACAGATTACGTAATATCAATCTGTTTGCACGATTTTTAAACAATTCTTGCTCATATTCTTTATCAGGTCCTGGTGTGTTACAGTAATACAGAGTACAGTGCAACAGGTGCTGTTTGTCAATGTCAAGGGAGGGGAACTTACTGATAGCTATATTCATTAATTCTTCGGTCACAGTCCCTGGACCAGTCGTAACCAAGTTCTGACTGTACCAATAAAACACTTCACCCTCCGATTGCACTGCAAAGGTATCAATTTGTCGCTGTGCTTCCATACCCTGCATGGTCGGAACTACTGCTATTCCAAATAGCTGCATAGGGTCTCTGCCCAAGAGGTTTACTGGGCATTTTGCAGAAACAACAATTTTGCTTTTCTGGGTCAATCCTGAAACAGGATCAGTTATTGTGATGCCACGGGAGAGAGGCTCCCAGTACAGCTGTCCATTAGCTGCTTTTACTAGTATATAATCAGGTGACTCTGAATGTTTCGGCAGTTTGGAGGGATGTATCAGGGTTCGTCATGCCCCTGAGTCACACAAGAATTTGACTTCCCTTACTTCTACCAAAAGTGTAACTTCTGGTTTTATGTCTGCTAAATAGAGCTCCAGGCTCAATAAAGCTAGGTCTAATATTTCATTTTCTTCACTGTCCATAACTTCCTGCACTTCCTCTATCTCTTCTGTCAGGTCCTTTACTCCTTCTATCACATTCTCATTTGTCCTTTCTCTGCTATTCCCTTCTAGTGATTCCTGACTATCATATAGTCAGTCCTCACCCTCCTTGTCTTCCGTGGTTGCCTTCTTGTTTTTCTTGCAATCCCTTGCCAAGTGTCCCTTTTTACCACATTTAAAACATTCACCCCTTTTCTTTCACCCTTCAAAGTCCTCTGATCGCTGATCAAATTGCTTGTTTCCCTGGGCATTTTTCTTGCCCTTTTTCTCAGACTGTACTACATAAACTTCTGCTCCATCTTCTACAGAAAATACTTGGGCTTTCTTTTTCTTTTTGCTATTAAAATGACTTTCGACATGCCTAGCATATTCAAGTAATGACTGTAACCTGCTTGTACGATGATCTACCATGTGTTTTGTAATAAAACTGCTTATGGGTGCAATACTGCCTTTCAAAAATGCATTCTTTAACTGCTGTTCATATGGGGAATCTTGTGTTTGATCTTCAGGAACCTGCATTCCACAGTGATTATTAAAACATTCCAATAATCTGGCATAATATCGGTCAACAGTTTCACCTTCTTGTTGGATGCATTGATTAATGCAAGTCCAGTCTGCCCTAGGCTTCCATTTCTCAGAGATGCGGTCTGATGCAATGTGAATCTCCGTACGGTCCCTGAAGAGTCTTGCAGTCAAGTAAAACAGTCAATACGATAAGAACACTGCAGAACTCACCACCAATACTGGAATACACCTGTAAGTTTTAGTGGCCTTTTCTTGTTTTTTCTTGTTTTTTCATGTTTTTTGATGCGGTCTGTAAGACCTTTTACTCTGTTGTCTAGCTCTGTGCTGCTATGTGGGAGGGGTCTGTGTGCAGCATCACGGGGATTCTAGTTGCCACTAATCATGTGCCAATTTGGTCCCACAATTTGTCTAACTACTTTTCCTACCTCTTTTCCGTTTAAATTATAACTTAGCCTCATTCCTTGTAAATCTTCTGACAACTTTCTAAAATTAACTTTTGGATGGGGAATTCCCTCAGTGGCTTTCCGGATATCTTCCGGAGTCCAGGGTCTATACACTAGAATAGTTGGATCCTGACCTTCTTGCCCTGCCTGAGGATTAGGTACTTCTATAAGTGGGCATATTTCTTCTTCACTCATAGATTGTGAATTCCTAACCATTTGATATAACTCAATGTCTCCTTTTGAGTTACCTGCCCATGTTCGAGACCTGGTCTCGATGGGATCTCTAATAAATGGTTTTGCTCTTGTAATGTCTCTATTTTCAGTGACAACAGGATATCATGGGGGTGGACTAACCTGTTCACTTGCTTCATATTCTGGTAAGGGAGGTAAAAGAGCCAATGCTATTACTAAGTTATTGTCCTCCTTATCTAAAAACATCACTTTTGAATTATTATTCTTTTGTTCCCTATGGTTTACCTCCTCAATCCACCTGTGTGCCTGAGGAATTCCTAATTGGTGTTGCTTTTTTACCCAACCTTTGGAATCGGTTTTGAGCTGTTTCACAAGTTTGACAAGCGAGGATTTTTCTAATTTACCATTGAATTCATACTTATTAACCCATTTTGAATAGCATTTAATATTATCAGCTCGCTGCGACTGCATGTATTTTGCATCTTCTGTTAATGGCAGATTTTGGGGTCTTTTTGTGCAATTATTACCCATTTTGTTCTACCCTTTTAATCGTTACGTAACCTCTCTTATTTTTAACGTGGTAGCACGGATTTTGTTATAGTCTCTTCAGAATGACTGCTTACCTACTCTGTTTTCCCTGATCTATGACAAGACAGTAATCTTTTCTGTTCCTGACTTGTAAAAATACAGTCTTGACAAAAACAATACAAATCTAGTCCCTGATCTAAAACAGAAAAAAGTAGATTCACCTTACCTGAGCCTTCGTGATTGATCACCTGGTTCGTGAAAACCCGTCCTTCAGTCGCAGATCAGAAAGTGGCTGGCCTCTTTTGTACAACAATTCAGTCAGAGGGCTTTTCAAATAAGAAGAACCGATGTGGTTTCTTACCCATATGGTTTCAGGCCACCTGGCCCATCTGATCTGAGGCGAAGTGAGGGTTTCCGGCTCGAAGGACCAATCTGTCAAAGGAAAACACTTCAAAGACCAATTCATGTAAGGTTCAGATATGGCATTTAATTACTTGCTGCAAGGAGACAAAAACATGCAAATACAGGATTTTGCCCGACTACTAACAGGAAGTATACTCTTCTTATACTGTTCTACAAAACGTTGCTTTCTCTAGTTGATGTAATTAAACACAACTTTCTGTATTGTTCTACAGCAGACGTTACTCAGATTTTCTGCTGACATGACTGGATTTATGAAAAACATTTGAGAAAAACAACCTGACCTTGGGGGCTTTAGCCCGCTACAAGCTTCTATTGTGTAGTTCTAATACATGTGTTACATTTCAAGGTACTTTTCTAGCTTAGACACAAGTAAACGTTGATTGCAGTTCATATTTTCAAGCAGTCTTTGTTCTTATTATCAATAGCTTCTGCAGCTGTGTATTTTCTCACAGCATAAGTGGAACTCCTTGTCTAAATCTCATAACATTAATACAAGTGATACATCTATTTATTATTTTCCTGACACAAGCAGAAATTATCTGCTTCCCTGTAAATTTCCAGAGCATAAGCAAAGATTATAACTGTGCATATTTCATGACAATACAAGATTGAAAAGCTTCTGCAGTTTGTACAGATTTATGCAGTATGAAAAAGAATAAATGTGTTAACCCTTTTCATACCTTAAATGCACTAAGCATATTAGTAATACATACACTAATACATATTTTTCTAACAGCGTGCAATGCATATTAATGAGGTGCTGTGTGCCTAAGCTAGGTCTTGTGGCTTGCAACAGTGTTGCTGGCTGTGAAACCTTTTAAGCAAATGCGGATAGCAATTCTATGTAAGGCAGAGCACCTACAGTGCGCAGATTTTCACGGAATGCCACAATGATCCCCAGGGCTTTACAAATAGGTCATTCTGTTAGTGCAACACATCTGCTCAGAGGCCAACTTAATGAAATGACAAACAACCAGTAATATGGACATATCTGACATGGATGTCACATAGGAATGTGTTAGAATATAACAGTCTCAACCCCTAAGGGTGAGAAATATGGAAAAAGCCATAACATAGGGCCAGAAATAGGGACAGATGTTTAATATTGTACTTCCAAACTTAAAAAGTAGATAGACTATATAGGTTGTACATTAAACAAACAAACAAATGAAAAGCTACTGAAAAGAAAAAAAAAACAATGCAATGATCTGAAGAAGTTTGGCAATGTTTAAACAAAAGCGCTAATAAAAAAAATGGAGTCTGTATATATCCAGTTTTCTACTTTGTGTTGTTTTTTGTTTATATAGGTTGTACATTAGCATGAACTTTCTGAAGAGTATGAAGTTTGAAACTGAAATGTCAGTCTGTTTCTGACTGCACTCTGCATGACATGCCAATGATTTGCCAGAAAAAAAAAATGTTATGATGAAAAGATCACAAACATGAAACAAAAACTGGACATTCTGCACAGATCAGATCAGTTGAGAGGTATGCACTCAAATGTATGTAATATTGAGTCATATCAAGTCCAGAGATCATCCCAGTGATATGGCAGAAAGCCATATATTTGATAAAGAAAACATTTGCACATCCTGGGAATATCTCAACAGTTGAGAGTTATGAATGTGAAGTATATGGTCCAAACATGGTAAAGGACAGTATAACTGCAGTGCAAAGTGCTGTGATAGCCCATTCCTGCCATTGTGTACTGAAGCTGTATTAATGATCTGTTACAGAACATGGGACTGCCATGTAAAATGATCATTCGTGGGAAGTGTCTGCATTGAATAGGGACACACACATGAATTGTAGGAGTGAACACAGGGAAGAAGTACAGGTGAAATTCCCTCATGTACAGCAGAGGAGGACATATCAATGGAAAATGGTTTTAGCAGCAACACCAAGCACATATCTATTTGGTACAGTAAGGACTTTACAGTGAAAATGTGTTGTCTGTGTCTGTCACACAAGATAACATAACAGTGGTAAGGATGTGTGTGTGTGAGATAAGCATCCTTACATGAATAATGCAGAAGACATCTATCAGGGATCTGACATACATTCGGTTTAGGGTGCATATTGGGAAACTGTGCAAACTGATATACTTGAATATGAGTGTACTCTCAGTAGAGGTCTCCAGTGAGGTGGCTACAGGTAAAGGATCATGGCAAACATTACAAGAACCAACCACAATCATGGACAATATCGGAATAATACCACCACTAATCCCATGCCTCTGACATAACATATGTGATGTGGAGTAATAAGAGATGAGCGTACACACACACACACACACACACACACACACACACACACACACACACACACACACTTGAAAATGATTATGATACATCCACACTCTATGAGGGTAACCACGCACACTGTCCTGGTACCTTAATATTTGCAGGTGTTAGGAGGGACACTGCTATATCTGTATGTGACAGTATGGGCAATACAGGATAGTTGCTTTGTGTGCATGGCATATATCTATGGAACAATGTATGTCACAAATGATATACATGCCATTAATGTTATCAAACACATATGTATGCAGTGTGTGCATGAGTTGAACAGGTAGCACACATGCATCTGGTGTAACAAGTTGATTGGTGTTCTGCACCATCAGACAGTCATATATATTCCACAGAAAGAATACCTAGGTATGGCCAATAAGCTGTGTGACAGTGCACTGTGACAAAGGTGGTACATTTCTGTTACACATCACTGCAAGATGTAAAGGGAGATACATGAAGAAGGATGCATTGTACACAGTTATTGGTGTGTTGAAGGCTGGGAACCATGAAGTTATTATGGCCTCTGCTGTTCCATGTCCTTCATATACCCAGTACTTGTGTTACATTCAATGGAGTAGTTAGCACTATCACCATATACTGGTGGATGTACCACTTACCCTCTACCCCAGGACACAGGTCACATACCTATTGGTCTGATAATAGGGTGTGATATCCACATTTTACTGGGGTGGTCTGATTGTTTCCTGATTCAACAAATCTATTCATGTGTCTTGTCAATGTAGGTGCTGTCATGGCTGTGGCAGCAGTCCCTGGTATGTATTGATACTGTCTGTATTAGTCCTTCTGGCAGCTGTTTGGAACAGCATGTGTATGTCATCTGTGATTCACTTGATTAATGGGCAGGAAAGAGCTTAGCATACACCCCTGATGTTCTGACCTGATCACTGGACCTGAGATATATATCACATCACATATTTCATCATAGTGAGATGCCACATATGCTGGTATACCAATTTGTGATATAGCTGTTTATGGCCACATATGACAGTGTTGATTGAATATCTCATCTGGCTTTGTGTTAAATGCTTTAACCTGTTAAAGTACCACAAGATGATACTGTTGTCATCATGCATGCCCTGTTAAATGCCTTGACTTGTTAAAGTACCACATGATGTTGCCATCATGCATGCCCTCAATGACCTCTTTGAGGACATCTATCAGATGTAACAAACCTGATGTAGCAGTAACAACTCACACAGATCTATTGTACGTACCTGGACTGTTAGTGTACATGTAGAAGAGGTCCATGATAATATGGTCTACCTCACAGTCAAGTAGAGTTAGGATGCTCTATACATGCATGCATCAGGTGCTGTCCACTCAACTTAGGTGGATGCATGTTGATGTACACCCTTGTATGGGAACATAGGCCATATAGGTGGTAGGTTGAACTGTGTATTCAACCATATCAGGAAGGTATATGTGCTGGGTCACACCACAGGTGATCTGTGATGATGTCACAGTGCATTGATTCCCTGTGATAAGCCTGGATGAAGGTAAGACAGTGCATACTGCCTATTCTGATCTGGCCTAGGGTTTTGACACAATCACACATGCATGTATCAGTGAGAAAAGTCCCAAGCTGGGGAGTAAACCTTATGCCAGTTGATGAGTAAACAATTGGCTCACTGACAGAACACATCATATGAAAGTTAGTGAATCAACCTGTAACAATAGAGCTGTCACCATTGGCAAACCCCAAGGATCTGTGCTTTGCCCTTCACTGTTTGAACTGTATTTATCAACAGTTCAGGCTAAAGTATATAGTCTTTGGCTTACCAAGTTTGATGATTCTTGAATATTGTGCGGATTCAATGAGTTCACCAATGGTGATAACATAGTACAGGAGGAGCTAACACATACAACTGAATGGTGACAAAGGCACACAATGTACAAATAAATGCAGAAATGTGTGTTTGTAATGTCCATTTGAAAAGTGGAGTTACATGTTAATCACAGCATTGACAACAGTCCTGCTATGCAGAAACCCAGTGATGCAAGCAGTGGGAACACATTTAGATAGCAATCTGAACTTTGACCACCAAGTGTCCACACTGCTATTGAAAGCCTATGTTGTGTCCATCATAAGTTACACCATTATATTGAGATCTTATGATTGTATGACAACACTGTAGTAAACCTCATTACAGCACTAATAGAGTATAATGCTCTTTTTTTTACATGCACCTCACCAGACACATGTAGCAGCTGGACAGTCTACAGTCCTTTCTCAGCAAGATAACACAGGGCCTACACACCATGCCATGATGTATGTGGATAAATTAAAAGCCATGTCACTGTAAACTTTATTGTATAGTATGAGGTGTCTTCTGCCTGCCCACAGGCCAGGTTCTGACCCTGCCCTGGAGTGAGTACTGCATATGCCCTCTGTAATGTCAAGCAACAGCTCACACACACACACACACACACACACACACACACACACACACACACACACACACACACATACACATACTGCAGTGAGAACAGAACCCCTATGTACACAGACTACATATCACAGTACTTAATGCAATAGCCACAGCACTAGTCTGATTTATACAGGAGTGCAGGTGAACTTATAGTAGATGACATCAGCAGGCCATGTGAGAGACAAGAGGTTGGGATACCTATATGAAATGGATCTGGAGGCATGAGAAAGTATAAAAATACTGTCACTGCATGGCATTGGAGCAGTAACTGTGGGATATACACTTCTGCTTTTACCATCACCGGGGTCTCTATATGAGTGTGTCCAGTTAACAATCAGCTGGAAATTTGGTAAACCACAGGCCATCTACTGTTTCTTGTGCTTCAGGGAAGTATTTCTCAAACAGTTAAGGGCCCAGCACAGATCCTTATCATATTCCACTGGTGAGTGGGCTAGTGGTGTAGGTGTAGTCCCCAACTTTGAGAGTGTGTGTTCTGTTGTTGAGCCAGTTGGCTATCTATATAGTACTGTACGACCTAATGCCCAGATGAAAGATCTTTGCTATGAGGCATGAATGGTGGACAATGTCAAAGATCTTGGATAGCTCAACATAGGTGCTATGTCCTGTTATCCTCATCCAGATCTTTGAGGTCAGTATCAAAAATGTCCACAATGGCCAGTAAGCAAAATCTACCCTTGACAAACCAAAATGAGTAGGGTCAAGTGTGTTGAAGGTCACCTATGCCCCTGTGGATATGGTCCATGCTGATTCCTGCAGTAGCCTTGCAGATAATGCTTTTTAGGCATGTGGGTCAATAGTCATAGTTCTGCACGTTACCAGACCGATGTGCATTACATACCACACAACATTTTATATTAAATTTTCTAGTGTGGTTCATATATGTGTGGAAAAAGTACTGAGATCCCAGGGTTGTACTGGTTGGGGGGGGGGTGCCAACACATGGATGTATATTAAATATGTGACATATAGTTAGATAGGGCCTTCAATTTGTAATGTGTCTACATGTAACTTCATGCTATACAAAGTAAATGGACAATAAACAGCAGGAATAGAGCATAATATATACTTTTCCATAGCACGGCGAGCAGAGGGTTTGCACAACAGTTAGTATAAGCAGAGAAGATACACATGTTTGAGCACTGATAAGCAGTGCACAGATGTGAGCCACATTGCTAAAGTCTGACAGTTAGTATTGCATTTACTAAACACACCTGATACTTAATTGACTCCATGGCAGTACATGTTGATGCAGTTAATGTAGTGATACATTCCTTTTATGGGCCAGATGCTACTGGGTTTGAATACAGGTGTATGTCATACTTTAAAATACTTTCCATTACAGAGTGATAAAGCAATGACATGAATTGTTTATTCCAGATGTGTTGCTGTGTGTTGGCATACAACAGCTCTGTTAAGCAACATCACATGGGAGTAACCTCATGTGTTTGCAGCTGCTCAATGTTAGTGCATGACGCACAACTCTTGAAAAACATGGAGCCCAAAAAGGAAAGGGATCCATTGCTTCTCCAGCATTGCTAAAGTGAGACAGTTAGTATTTAGTCTCTGGAATACACCTGCTATTTAACTGACTCTGTGGCAGCACATGTTAATAATGTAGTGATGCATTCCTTTTTGGGGCCTGATGGAACTGGGTTTGAACAGAACTGTATTTAATACTTTTAACTGCTTTCATATTAATGTTGCTGCACATTAATGTGCGATGATCACTATTGCAGAATAATGCATTAAAGAAGAGAAATGGGGAAGATAGGTGAGTGGTAAAATGGGGAGCAAGCAGGGAGAAGAACAAAGGGAAAGCAATACAGGAATATGCAGGAGGGAGGTAAGAAAGAACCATATCTATCCATTTCTTCAACAGTAAAAACTGATAATTTATGCAGAATATTAGCTGAATTTGGATGGTCACCTCCAGAGAGAGGGGTGACCGCAACACAATCATGTTGTATAGCCAATTGGACTGAATCAATTGTGTCAAGAAGACACATGTGTGAAATGGGGAGCTATGTATGGAAAGATGTTTTTCTTTTTGTGGGACAGGTGCCCATTTTTTTCATAGGTATGTCTGGATCTGGTAAGTTGGGTAGATGATGAAGCAATTGCAGAAAGACAAGACAAACAAAACAAGAGACAGGGACAGTGATAGACACAAGAGGTTGGTGGAAACTATGGATGGGGTGAGGGTGGGGTCATCCAGGACCCATAACCATCAAGCTGGGTGACAACGAGAATTGAGTCCTCATCCACAGGACTGATATCACTGTCACCTCACTCAACCACTAGCTGGAGCTCTTGATGTTTCCTTCTCCTCCTCCTGGTAGTATATAGAGTGAAGGAGAGCAGCCTCTCCAGCCTGTGTAGGCATGCACCAGTAGTGTGGTGCACAACTATATGCACCATCCCTGACAACTCAGTGCAGGTGATAAACTCATTACCTCTGCCATTGCTCCCAGAGGGAACCACTGGACTATCCTCCAGGGTAGGACTATCTGAAAGGGCAGGTAGTACAGGGACAGCAGATGTTGGCTCCAAGATGTGCTGGGCAATGGTGCCATAGCTGGTGGAATGGGTGCAGGCCAACCCCGCTGTGCTGTGGAAAATTTTGTGATGTGGTACACATGGATGCCATGGATACATTTTGAAGACACTTAATAAAATAAAACAAAATATTAAAAAATAAAAATAAATAAATAAAAAAGAAAGATAAGGGTTGGGGTGAGAGAAAAAAAGAGATAAGATTAGTACCTTCATATGTGACATACATTGAATTAATACAATTATTTGACTCTATTATCTTAACCTTTACTCTTAACACTACCACCCCCTAACAGATAAGTTTTATTTTTAAGACTAAGAGCTCCTAAGAGGTGCGCACTATACTACATATTGTGGCAAGTACTCTTTTACATATGCATATATTGCACATATGTGTATTCCAATTATACAGATTACAGTTTACAGCAGGGCTTGTGTACCACTGGCTTTGAGCTTTTACTTTAAACTTTTAAGTTACACATAATTGAAGATTTAACAATATTGCAGTGTGGTGTTTGAATCCACAACATATGACTAAAGTCTAATATTGTACTCTTGGTTTGTGCTACAGACTAATGCATGCATACTTGCTTTTACAGTTCAGATATACATGCTTAATTTGATACAATTCTATAAAATACCAAAACAGCTATCTTTAACTTTTAATGCTACAATAACACTACTCCTCTGCTGCATACATAGCACATGCCTACCTCATCCTCGCCAATCTATCCCCATGGGTCCTACCATTGACCTTTCTTTCTATGGCAGCTGTGGAAAAAAAAGAACAAAACAGAATACCATTATGAATACCAACCTTGCTTATATTCAGCATTTAAGTCTTACACATACTCCCAGTAGTTGATACTTTGCACAGTTGTGGGATGTCTACAGTCCTAAATTTCCTGATCCAATGGTCAAATTTATCCCTCTTTCTCCTCTAAAGGTCATTGTAGTGATGCCTACATTGTTCAACAGTGCAGGGGATACCAGTGGCACTGGTTACAGCCCAGGCTAAACTATCCCAAGACTCTGACTTATACTGGGACCCTAGTGCCCCTGCAGTAGCCTGGCACTGTGATGTTCCACTAGGAGTCCAAGAAAAATCTGGGACTCCTGGACACCCCATCTCTGAGCTCTAAATCTCACACCCTCTCCAAGAACACCTGTCATGTCTACAATGGATCAAGAACTATAGAGAATGATGGTTTTCTGACAATTCCAGATATCACGCTTACTGGGAGTGTGCACACTATCTGAAAATGCTACACACTGCTTACCATCATGCAAACATGCTGCTCGGCAGTGCGCACCCACAAGCCCCATGTTTGCTCAATGGTAAGCAGTGCACAACAGTGTCAAGCAGTGAAACAGACTAATTTAAGCAGTTATGTGTGTTAGAAAATGTGTAGGCCATGCTAGTCCAGATAGCAGAAATATACTTACAGGAACATAGTACACAATATACATACAGTCATACATTTGATAATAATGGGATAATACATAATGGGAATTGGGACAAAAGTAAAAGTTTATGGAATATGCTGTGCTCTAACCCAAGACCATGTCTATGGTTTTTTGGTCCATGGTCCATGGCTACTAATAGTCAGTTTGGAGGATTTTTGTCAGCTAACCACACCTCTGCACTACAATTTGCCAGAGAGGGTGGAAATATGGAACAGAGACAATTTGAGAGGATGACCTCCAAAAAGAGGAGGAGGAAGGGGCAGAGGAGGGCACAATTACAATGGCCCACAGACATGCAGCTGTTCTCCACAGAAGGGTTGATAAAAGGGCATTCTGTTATGAACTTATCCGATTTGGCTTTAACCACTGCTGATATCAAATTATTACATATGCGGGTTACAGTTCATACCTGCAAGTAATGATACAGATCTTAAATTATTTGTGAGGAATCTTAACTTGAAACTAATTTTTAAAAAGACTCTATAGCCTCTGACCCAGGGATTTGTAAAAAATTCAGCACGTTTATTTCAATTAGTTGTCCTGTAGTGACTGCTTTTTCTAATATTTGTGAACAAGAACAATTCAAGCTCTATTACCAGAAACAAAAAGGTAGACTGTATAATTTGACATCTGAGGAACACAATACTCTACTAATGCTACAAAATAATAATGACATTGTTATAAAACAATCTGATAAAGGGGGAGCAATTGTCATCCTTAACAAGATGGACTATATGTCATAAACAAATGAGTTTTTAAATGACACCTCAACTTTTAGGTAGATTAATATGTGTAACATTTCTGAATTCATAAGTAAAAATATATCCATATATGAGTTGCAGCTGATGGATGACATTTCTATTGACCTTTTCAACTATTTTAATGCTGTTTGTCCTGTGGTTCCTATATTGTATGGTTTATACAAAATACATAAGAATCTCACCCATCCTCCCATGAGGCCTATAGTATCTGGTAGAGGATAGGTGACTGAACCAATATCAATATACTTACAAAATGTATTAAGTAAGCATTTAAAGGACATTAATAGCTATATACAGGACATGGGTGATTTCCTGACTAAATTATCTGAATGGCAGGCTCAAAAATCTGATGCTGATTCTGATTTTGTTTTTATATCTCTTGACATCAGTTCTCTTTTTACAGTCATTCCTAGTGGTCTTGGAACTGACTCTATTCGAAATTTCTTATGTGAAAACACTATGTGTGGTAGAGAGACTGAAAAAATTTGTGAGGTTTTAGAAATTGTGCTTGATAGCAACATATTTATGTTTGATGAATAAGTATACCTCCAAACCTCTGGTATAGCAATGGGTGCACCCATTGCGAATACTTATGCAAACATTGTATTGCACCAATGGGAAAAATAATTTATGTATAATTCCCCAAATATATATAGATCTAAGGTTTAATTCTACAAGTGGTTTGTAGATGACATCTTTTTGATTTGGGAAGGTCAGCAATCTGAATTGGTTGAGTTTGTTGGGTATCTAGATGGAACGAGTGACTTTCTTAAGTTTAAACTTAATTCATCTGATACAGAACTATTCTTTCTAGATGTGAAATTAAGACAAATAATGATATTAATACCAGTATTTATAGGAAAGAAAGTCAGATAAATAGATACACTCATAGGTCAACCATGCATAAACCCCATATATTTAGGGGGATAGTTAAAAGTCACTTTTTACGTGTCAGTAGATTGAATACTGACAACACTAGATGAATGAATAAATGGATGAAATGGCAAATGAGTTTATGGAGAGAGGTTATCGAAAGTAGGTTTTAAATGAAATTAAGAACGACGTGCAAGACCATACTTTAAAAGATCAGCTTCTGGGAACAGTAATAATAATAGGATAAAAAGATAACTTTATATTATGTTACTAGTTAAAACAGATGTGTTGAGGAAGTTAAGAATATAATTATAAAGAACTGGTGTATTCTTGGGTCTATGTCCAAGATTAAAGAAATCATAGGTGAAAAGCCTTATTTTGCCAAATTTGAAAAAAACAATTATGCTAAAAGGATACATCAACAGTTAAGAAATGTTGTCAATTAGTAAAGGTAGGGACCTTTCCTTGTTACAGTTGTGCAACTCGCAGATATATTTTACCTGATAGTTGTATTGCCCATCCTACTATGAAAAGGGAACTTAATTTTAGTTGTTTTGCGACTTGCAATACAACTAACATTGCATTTTTAGCTACTTTTTATAAAATGCAGTTCATTCTATGTAGGAAAATGTACACATGAGTTAAAGGATTGAGCGTTGGAGCACTATTCAGAAATATATAGGAAAGTGACCACTAACGCTTTGTCTAAACATGTTATCGATAAGGGTATGGACATGAATTTAATTTTAGGGTTATGCAGATTGCATATAAAAATCAAAGAGCTGGGGACTTTAATAATGAATTGGAACATTGTGAATATAGTTGGAGCCTAAGCTTACAGGCTGATTCAGAACCTGGATTAAATTCCAGTGTTAGTGTTAAGCCATTCCTAAACAAGAAACAAACTTGCCTGCATTAAATATCATTGTATAGTAATGTGACATATTGTTTTAAAAGCTGCAAATTTTATCGATGGTTGATGTTTTTATGTTTTTATGTAGTGTGGTTAATGTGATGGTTTTAGGATAGTATACCTTTAAATTGATATTGGGCTGTGTCATGTAATTATGTATAATGTTTATATAAATAAATGGTTTAAAGTGTTAGTTTTATATGCAGTGAGGAAGGTTAATTGTACCCAAATAGCTTTGCCTGTTGCTTTTATTGTTAATAAATTCCATTTCCTGGCATTTCCAAGTTCATGTTTATTTTGTCTGAGTATTTATTCATACTCAAATTTGGTTCACCATGGTGCTGGTCCATTTTTGTATTTGTCACTCATAATACAGACAAACACCCCAGGCATGGTTAACCTTGACTATCTTTCTATCAATTGGGATACATATATGAGCTCTAACATGCTTGCCCTAAGGTTCCTGCACTTTGCAAACATGAATGCTCTGGAACAGTTAGTCCGCACCCCCACAAGGGTCTCGAATGTCCATGATCTAGTACTCACCAACATTGGAGATCACTGCACCATCCCATGTGTGAGACCCTGCCTGGTAAGGTCTGACCATAAATTCAGTGTAACAATCGTACCTTACACCCCTCATGATCCAAAAGGTTGAAAGTTTTCTCCAAAGCAAACTAAAGCCTCCTAAGTGATGGCATAAATAGTTTCAAACCTGCTGCCACCTATGAAAGTAAAGACTCCTATATGGAGGTGTACACAAATGCCCTGTATAAACACCTTTACAAGTGTATATACTTAGCTGTACCAGAATGGGTCAAAACTTGCTCATAAAAAAACAAGCTACCCTGGTGGGCATCTAGCATAAATAGATTATACAAAAAGATAAAGAAACTGATGTCCAGGAATAAGAGGGAACAGTCTCAGCAGAAGAACACCCTCCATGGCTTGAACAAGCAAATTAAACATCTTGTAAAGTCCTATAATGCTAATTAAGAAACTAAATTAGCATCCATAGCTAAGGATAATCACAAGAGATTCTTTAGCTATGCCTGAATGTAAATCAGAAGGCCCAGCTTTGCACAAAATTCAGAGTGGACAGTACCAATCATACTGAAGCAGAGAACATAGCCAACCTGTTAGCAGACAGGTTTGGCAAAAATTTCACACCCCTGTCTTCAGCAATCATACCCCAAAGCATACCTATCAACAGTTATCTACCTATTATTGCTAAAGAACTGGTCATAACTGCACTCATCAAGGCCAAAACACAGCCTCTATGGGACTGGATAACAACCCAAGCTTCTTACTGAACAGTCAATCTAAAGCAAGCATTAGCAGAATCACTGGGTACTCTCTTCAACCATAGTCTAAGTACTGTCTTTTTCCCCTGAAGAGGTGAAAATGGCAACCATAATACCCTTGCATAGAGGGGGTCCCTCAACCAACCCAGGGAACTATACACCCATAAACCTGACTAGCCTTGTCTGTAAGGCCATGGAGAGAATCATGTTGGACCTTATCATCAAGGACATTGGTGACCATCAAACTGTTCACCCAGCCCAGTTTGTCTTTGTTAATTGTAGATTTTGCCTGTTAAACCTAGTGGAATTTTTTTAGAGTGTCGCCAAAGCTCTGGATGAAAGCAAACCAGTACACTCTGCCTGTATCAACTTGGCCAAGGGTTTTGACACAATCCCCCACTCAGGCATCATTTCAGAACTCACCCAGCTGGGGATTAACCAATACATCATTAGATGGGTAGCCAAATGGCTCACCAACAGAATGCATGCAGCCATAGGTGGGGATTCCACCTCCACCAGCAGACCTGTTACCAGGAGTATCTTATAAAGGTCTGTGCTGGGCCCCCTACTGTTTGGAATGTATGTCTCAGAAAATCACGCAAAAACAGATGGCCTGTGGCTCATCAAGTTTGCTTATGACTGCAAACTGGGTGCAATCACTGAATCCCCAAACGATGAAAAAAACAAAATTCACAGCAGCTTCCAAACATACTACAAAATGGGCTTACATACATAAATGATTGTTGACAAAGCTACAGACTTAAAGTTAATGCACAAAATGCACTATTATCCCTTTTGGCAAAGGAGAAGTCCTTGCAAATTACACTATTAATAATACTCCCCTAAGTTTCAACAGAATGGTGAGAGATTTAGAAATGGAGGTTACTAGGAATGTCAGCTTTGATCATCATGTGTCCACAGTAGTAAGTATGGCCTTTTACACTGCACACTTCATAAGTAAGGGCATAGCATCCAATACTAAGGATGTTATAACTCCACTTTACCTGTCCCTTATCAGACCAGTAATATAGTACAATGCTTCCTTTTGCATGTATCTCACCAGACACCTGCAGCAGGTGGAGAGGCCTTAGAGGTTTCTCACTAAGAAATTCCAGGGACTTCCAACACATTACCTACTTGGACAGACTGAAGGCCCTGTCACTGTACTCTGTATCATACAGACTGCTGAGAGGTGACTTGTGGCTGGCCTACAGAGCTGTCTCTAATCCTGCTTTGAGAGGTGACTTGTGGCTGGCCTACAGAGCAGTCTCAAACCCTGCTTTAAAGGAAATGCTGCACCTCCGCAAATCAAATGGGACAAGACTCACTCACTCTGGGGACCATAACCCAGACTGCAACATCAACAGAACATGTTGGAGCAACAGATATGTCTCCCAGAGAATGCTAATTCACATGAAACTGAGTTCCTCAATGACCCTATTTAAAAGTAACTTGGACAGTTGGATGGGAAATCATAAATGTAAGCCAACTAGCTGGTACACTGAAAACTGGAACAAAAATCATAAATTTACCCTGGAGGTTTCACCCATGGCATTCTTAGACAGGGTCAACCAGTGCTGATCATGGATTTGCAAATACGGACTATATATCTTGGTCTATAAGGGAACAATGGTACAACATGGCTAGCCTTGAAAAGGCCCTAGGGCCATTAGCCTAGTAACCTTCTATGAACCTAGGGCCATTATGGTAGTAGCCTCATATGAATCTATGAAGCTATGAAGCTATGCAAGCCTGCCACAATATTGCCTCACATATGGTCTGCTGATGTCATGTACTATAAGTTCTTCTGCAGTCTTGCAAAAGTCAGACTTGTGCCATGGTGCTTGTGTTAAGTACTGTTTACTGTAGTCTGTGTACTTAGGTAGGGTTCTACTCTCACACTGCAGTCAAGTGTGTGTGTGTGTGTGTGTGTGTGTGTGTGTGTGTGTGTGTGTGTGTGTGTGTGTGTGTGTGTATGTTCTTGCTTGACATTACAGGGAGCATTTTACCACAGCATGTGGGACAGTGTTATTACCATATTCTCAACAGACACTGCTGATATCATCAGCTATATCAGATTGTTGGATATGCAGTACTTCCCCAGGGCAGGGTCAGAGACTGGCCTGGGGGCCAGGCAGAAGTTACCTCATCCTATACAATAAAGTTTACAAAGACATGGCTTTCAATCTGTCCACATACATCATGGCATGGTTTGTAGACCCTGTGTTATCTTGCTGAGAAAGCCCTGTGGTCTCTCCAGCTGCTGCATGTGTCTGTTGAGGTACATGTAAAAGAGAACATTATCCTGTATTGCTGTTTTGATGAAGTTTTATTACAGTGCTGTCATACAATCCTAAGGTCTGAACAAATGGTGTGACTTGTGATGTGCACCATACATTTGTCCTGGAAATTCATTAAAGAGAGAAGTTAGAAAGTAATGATACTCATTGCAGTTTCTGACTTCACAGCCCTTACAAAAGCATTCACTATAAAGCTGTGAAATTTTGATGCTATCAAATGGCTAACTTTCCAAGGCCAATATTAGTCAAAGGAACAATGATCAGTTCAACAACACAAATGCAGATATACTAAGCACAAAGTTAGCTACACACCCTGAGCATCAGATACAGCTTTTGTATCCCTGAATCAAAAAAAAATATAGAAAACAGGGATATGGTACAGTTATAATCACTTTCACAGGGTGTTGTGTGGTGGTCATTACAGAGAGAAGTTAGAAAGTAATGATAGGCATTGCAGTTTCTGAATTCACAACCCTTACAAGAGCATTCACTATAAAGTTGTAAAATGTTGATGCTATCAACTGTATAAATTTCCAAGGCTAATATAAGTCAAAGGTACAATGACCAGTTCAACAACACACATGCAGATAAACTAAGCACTAAGTTAGCTATGCACCCTGAGCATCAGACACGGCTTTTGTATCTCTGAATCCAAAAGACAGAAAACATGGATATGGTACAGTTATCATCACTTAAACAGGGTGTTGCATGTGGGGGGGGGGGTGCAGGAAGCCTAGGCTGATACAAAAAGTTGTTGAGTGTATGTGAGTAAAAAGGAGAAGAAGGCAGACATTGGGATACAACAGAAAATGGCCAGTGAGACAAAATGAGTAGTTGTTGTGTGTGTATATCTGTAGGTATCCTCTAGGTAAAGTGGTGTGTGAGTGTCTGCATGAGCACAGTCAAGCTCTGTGCTAGCACTATGTCTTGGTCTGTTGGACAGGTGTGAGCTGTGCATGGTAGAGATGGCAGTTCATCACTGTCGACCCTGACAATGAGAACTGCCTCTGCCAGGTGTTGCACTAGCACCTGGCAGTGCAACACCTGGCAGAGGCAAGTGTTGCCAGGTGTTGCACTGACACCTCCACACCCAAAGTCAGATACAGTGCTGCTACCTGAAAGTGACTGATGTCTGCTGGACAAGCTCCCTTCACGGTGATGCCCAAAACTGTAGATCAGAGTGTGTGATATACCGTTAAGAAGCTTAACAGTGAGCTAGCACATGCATGTAAGTACTGAGCACATGCAAGCAAGAGTGCCATTTTGAGTGAGCAGCCAGAGTGTGAGCATGCAAGCTGTAGTCAGTCATTTAGATAGTTCATTTAAGTTTAGGGTTCCTGCCATCCATCCTGATGTATTTGTATGCAATAAACTATTTAAATAAACAGAAAATATAAAGTAACAAAGTTGCTGCAGTCAAAACACCAAAAAACACCAGCAAAATGGCCAGTATAACGTGGAAAAAGTAAAATAAAATAAATGCCTCTGGTGTTGGCTCCACGTACGAAATCCTCGTCAGCAAACACAGTATCCAAGGTGCAGTGTATCAAATAACAAAGTCCGTTCAGACCCTGTAAAATGTCTAAGCTGAAGAATGCTGTTCAGCACAAAACAAAACTTATCGTAAGCGTATAGTCTATTCAGACAAGTTTACCATGATAAGTCTTCACATTCCACTGTACCATTATTCACAAAAGAGCCATCCAAATATAAAAAACACAGCTTTATTAGGTCCTCGGTAAGCGCTTTCGCATATAGCTTTGTCAAACCAGTAAAACCATATAGTAGAGCCTTCAATATATATCATTTGTACAATCAGGTGAGTTAGTTAATCAATTTAATAAAACAATTATTCAATTGTGCAGCATTTATCTTAAAGAGAACCAGAGAAAACAATAAGACCTGCATCATATTAAAAACATCATCTTGTATACATAGATAAAATACATAAATAAAATAATTAATAGAATATTTAGCCATAATAATTATAAATCCATTAGCAGACATAATTATATAAACATATAAATATGTAAGAATGTATTTAAAGTCAAATTCGGTGTCTCCTGCTTTTTAATATAGGCTTTAAGGGAACTCTATCATTCAGTCCTGGGGGAATATGTGCTTGTGTTTTAATAATCCATTGAGTTTCTACGGATTCAGTTATATTCCTAATGTCTCCCCCCCTAATAGATGGCTCAAGCACTTGTAATACAGTGAAAGAAAAAATATGTCTGTCATCTGTTCCCAATATGTGTTTAGATAGTGCGTTCACTTCAGATTTTATACGTATCTGGTATAGATGTTCCCAGATGCGTTGTTTTAACATACGGTTGGTTTTCCTTTAAAGCCTATATTATAATGGTACAGTGGAATGTGAATACTTATCATGGTAAACTTGTCTGAATAGACTATACGCTTACGATAAGTTTTGTTTTGTGCTGAACAGCATTCTTCAGCTTAGACATTTTACAGGGTCTGAACGGACTTTGTTATTTGATACACTGCACCTTGGATACTGTGTTTGCTGACGAGGATTTCGTACGTGGAGCCAACACCAGAGGCATTTATTTTATTTTATTTAAATAAACACCCAAGTATTAATGTCTTCTTAACGCACATAACAAGAGTGACATGCTGTCAGAATGGGGTCCAGAGTTACAGCCATGAGGCAACCGGTTAAAGTTGGTGGAATACACAGGAGTGGATCATCCCTACTGCTCAAATGACTTCCAAAACAGGTCAGAAACAAATTCCTGGTACTAAAACTCACTTAAATAATTTTTTCACAAATATAAAATTAAGTACTCAGAATGCTCAAAACGAATTTCGTATTGAATGAAATGTCTGATGCTACAACATACTGATAAAAATAGTCTAAATAATTACAAAAACATTTGAAACAATATCCAAATCGCATAAAATGTACAGAAAAGGGAAAACAGACATGTTTTTTCACTATGTGCTACTTTTTTCGTATTAACTAAAGCTATTCAAATTATCCAAAGTGTGTAAAGTGTTTGCAGATGTGTGCAGTATTAGAGTGCAGTTATTACGCAAAGTACAATCATTTCAAAGAATATTTAACAAAGTACAGTTGTTCAAACCATATTTCACAGAGTACTGTCTTTTGAAGAGTTTATTCAGCATTTAAATATTATTATAAGTACCTGGTGTGTGTGAATGTTTGTATATAATTACAAGGAGCCACTTTGCATTGCTTTACTATAATCTGTGGGCATGGCAGAAGGATTTTACAGACCTACACCGCTTGTGTTTGATAACAATATTGCAGAAAACTGGAGAGTGTTTGAGCATGAATATAATATTTTCATGCAGGCTACTTTTTCTGACAAAGACAAACACACAAAGACATTTTTTCTCTTTAATTTAGCTGGTTCAGAGGCAATTGAAAGAGAGCATTCATATGTGTATACACCTGCTGTTTTTGCAGGGGAGGGAAAGGCCGCTGTATAGTGTCACTCTTACAATACATGGAATCATTTCAAAAGGTTTTGTAAATTAAATAAGACACATTCTTTTATTAGAAAAGGGCATTCCAAGAGACAAGCTGATCAATTAGAAAGCTGTGACCCTACTTTTTATGTTAATGGTGTGTCTATTCTTAGTGAAACAGTTAATGCAGTAAATTTGTGGGGAAAGAGCAATATCTTTTGTATTGTTTGGATTATGGGAGTCCTGTTAACAGCAAAGTACATACTGGCTCAAAGTGTAATGCTATGTCAGCAGAAAGATTTGCTAGAGTAAACACTGCAAAACAACTTGATTTGACAAAGTGTACAAAGAGTGTTGCTTATGGTGGTGAAGAGATTCAGACCAAAGGCTCAGTAGTGCTTTTATGTTACTCTGCTGGGAACAGCTATGACTTGCAATATTTCATAGTTAAGAGACACATTCAGTCATTATTAGGCCTCACAGACACTTTGAAAATGGGACTGCTTTCACTTAATAAAGAAGTCCACCATGTGAGCCTGCATGACAACAGCTCAAATTTCACCCAAGCTACTTTTCAGAGTATGCTGATATTTTTGCAGACAAACTAGGCAAACTACCAGTTGTGTGCTCCATGACATTAGACCCAGAGGTCATCCCAGTTATCAGAACAGCACAGAAAGATCCAGTAGCTATGCAGAGCAGAGTCAAAGCCAAGCTAGAGAGAATGGTGCAGCTAGGAGTAATTTGTTCAGCAGAAGAACCCACTGAATGGGTATCCGCCATGGTGGTAGCTCATAAGAAAAGCTCAGATGATATCAGCATATGTAGTGTTCCAAGAGATCTGAATAAAGCATTAAAAAGGCCTCATCATCCAATGCACACAGTTGAAGAGGTTACTGCCCTCATATCAAACACCACTGTTTTTTTTTCTGTCTTAGATACAAAGAGTTCATTTTGGCAATTTTGCTTGACCGAAAATCTCAATTGTTAACCACATTCAGAAAGCCATTTGGAAGATATGGATTTCTGAGAATGTTATTTGGAATAAATTCTGCCAGTGAAGTCTTTCAGCATGCGATGGAGCAAATCTTTTTGGGCTATCCCTGTGCTATTATAGTAGATGATATTCTAGTAGGAGGCAATGGTGAAGTCAAACATGACAGAAACATCAAGAAAGTTCAGGAAAGAGCATGTGAAGTGATTCTTAAGCTGAATCCTCAGAAGTACAGATTCAGGCTATAAGAAGTTATTTATGCTGGTCACTTGTTTACCAGTTCGGGCTTATGGCCAGATCCTTCTAAGCAAACAGCAGTTCTTGAGATGCCAGCTCCAGACAATGTCCAAGCCCTACAATGTTTCCTTGGTATGGTGAACTATCTAGGCAAGTTCATTCCAGATTTAGGCCAACTTTTAGCACCACTAAGAGAGCTGATACACAAAGATGTAATTTGGTCATGGTCAGAACAGCACCAAGGAATATTTGCTAGTCCACCAACTCTTAGCTATTATGATGTTCACAAACCAGTTCCTCTTTCCTGTGATGCTTTTTAGTTTGATATAGGTGTAGTCATTCTTCAAGAGGGTAGACCAGTAGGCTATGCATCGAGAACTCTTACCCATACTAAGATGCACTACGCCCAGATTGAGAAAGAGCTTTTGGCAATTGTGTTTGCATGTTCAAAGTTCCATGATTATAGTTATGGTCTGCCTATCCAGATCAAAACTGACCACCAACGTTTAGTAACTATAGTGGATATAAAAAGTTTACACACCCCTGTTAAAATACCAGGTTTTTGTGATATAAAAAAGAGACCACACTAAATAATTTCAAAACATTTCCCACCTGTAATGTAACCTATAACCTGTACAATTCAATTGAAAAACAAACAAATCTGTTAGGGGAAAAATATAATAAATAAAAAATATACAATAAGCTGTTTGCACAAGTGTGCACACCCTTAAACTAATACTTTGTTGAAGCACTTTTTGATTTAATTACAGCATTCAGTTTTCTTGGGTACACACCTGCCATCAATTAAAGAGACTCTGATTAACCCCAAATAAAGTTCAGCTGTCCTAGTAGGATTTTCCTGAGATTTACTCAGTTGCCTGCTACAGCAAAAGCCATGGTTTGCAGCAAGCTTACAAAGCATCAAAAGGATCTCACTGTTGAAAGGCATTATTCAGGAGAAGGGTACAAAAAATTTCTAAAGCATTGTATATACCATGGGACACAGTGAAGACAGTCATCAAAAAGTGGAGAAAATATGGGACAACAGTGATATTGCAAAGAACTGGATGTCCTTCCAAAATTGATGAAAAGACAAGATGAAAACTGGTCAGGGAGGCTGCCAAGAGACCTACAACAACACTGAAGGAGCTTCAGGAATTTCTGTCAAGTACTGCTTGTGCACTGCATGTGACAACAATCTCCCATATTCTCCATATGTCTAGGCTATAAGGTAGGGTGGCAAGATGGAGGCCTTTTCTGACACAGAAAAAACATCTGGGCCAGACTAAAAATTGCAAAACAATGCATCAAGTATCACAAAAGCATGTGGGAAAATGTGTTATGGTCTGATAAGACCAAGGTTGAACCTTTTGGCCACAATTCCGAAAGGTACGTTTGGCGCAAAAAGAACACTTTGCATCACCAAAAGGACATCATCCCCATGGTGAAGCATGGTTGTGGCAGTATCATGCTTTGGGGTTGCTTTTCTTCAGCTGGAACTGGGGCTTTAGTCAAGGTGGAGGGAATTATGAAGAGTTCCAAATACCAGTCACTTTTGGCCCAAATCCTTCAGGTGTCTGCTAGAAAGCTGAAATGAAGAGGAATTTTACCTTTCAACACGACAATGACCACAAACATACATCCAAATCAACAAAAGAATGGCTTCTGTCAAAGGAAAAAACTTCAAAGACCAATTCACGTAAGGTTCAGATATGGCATTTAATTACTTGCTGCAAGGAGACAAAAACATGCAAATACAGGATTTTGCCTGACTACTAACAGGAAGTATGCTCTTCTTATACTGTTCTACAAAACATTGCTTTTTATAGTTGACGTAATTAAACACAACTTTTGGTACTGCTCTACAGCAGATGTTACTCAGATTTTCTGCTGACATGACTGGATTTATGAAAAACATTTGAGAAAAACAACCTGGCCTTGAGGGCTTTAGCCCGCTACAAGCTTCTATTGTGTAGTTCTAATACATGTGTTACATTTCAAGGTACATTTCTAGCTTAGACACAAGTAAACGCTGATTGCAGTTCATATTTTCAAGCAGTCTTTGTTCTTATTATCAATACCTCCGGCAGCTGTGTATTTTCTCACAGCATAAGCGGAACTCCTTGTCTAAATCTCATAACATTAATACAAGTGATACAGCTATTTATTATTTTACTGACACAAGCAGAAATTATCTGCTTCCCTGTAAATTTCCAGAGAATAAGCAAAGATTATAACTGCACATATTTCATGACAATACAAGATTGGACAGCTTCTGCAGTTTGTACAGATTTATGCAGTGTGAAATAGAATAAATGTGTTAACCCTTTTCAAACCTTAAACGCACTAAGCATATTACTAATACATACACTAATACATATTTTTCTAACATTTCCCCCCTTTTAATACTTTATTTTACTTTTAAAATAAGCATAAACAGTTTTTCTTTCCCTAACCTCTTCCTACTCTGGATTTGCAGTTAAGAGAGTCATTCAGTTTAAACTTATGAAAGCATTTTCAATTTTTTAACAGTTCTTCAAACTCAGCACCTTGATATAAGGTTTTTGAAACTGACATGTCTATAAGGTCTTTGATCAGTCTTTTCATGCAGGGGATGCCACAGCAAACACATACTCCCAGTAGGATCATTCCTACACAAATGACAATCAGGATGTTCATTAGGATAGTACCCCACCCTCCAAACCATTTCTGGAAAAAGTCCGTCAGTGGGTTTGGTCCTGGTTTGGTCATGTCCGACACTTGTTGAATTACCTCAAGGTGATTGTCTATCTCATGTTTATGGCCAGGAATATACGAACGGCACTCCTTCTGGATTAAAGCGCAAGTACCGCCTCTCGCCGATAGGGTGAAGTCGAGAGCTATGCGGTTTTGAAGCACTACAATCATGGCATTCAGTTTATCAGTCACCAATTCTGGAGCAGAAAATATTGCATTGCTCATTACTTTGAGAAGTTTAGACAGTTTTCTCAGCTCCCACATCGATTTTACTGCTCCGTATGCTGGTAATATGCCTGCCCACAATATAACAGAATTACTCAAGTCCATGTGTGTCAGTCCATCACCTATAGAATGATGTTTTTTTAGCCTGCATCGATTTGCCCCACTGGATTTACAGGTTTCTTGATGACTTTTCAGACATTTCGAATTTTTCCTCGAGGTAAGACTGCTGTGTGTCATATGGCTGGAACCAGGTAGTCCAAAAAACAACTGCAGGACCAATTCTCAGGTAACCACTTGCATGCTTTCTTACCACATACAAAATAACAATCCTCTACTTTAGTAGTAACTTTACTATGAATATACACTTGTCCTGCATGAAACATTTTTTATCAATTATAGACAGTTGTTTACAAAGAACAGAATCATGTTTTACTTTATCAATTGTTTTGTGCATCAATTTAAAAAATGAATCATAGTTTGTTTTACAATAAGAACCTGCATTATTAGCTTTGTGTAGCATCTATAAGGAACAGTCACATTGCAATTGCTCCAACCCACCTGAACAGTATCATTTTTATAAAAACACACAGTCCCTTTTTATGGAACAGACAAGTGCAATGCTATTTTATCTTGTGATGTAACAGTTGATGTATCATAAATCAAGTTTTCCCAGGTCTCGTTGACTCCTAGGGGGACTGAAGTCATTAATAACCTCCCCGTATGCTGTCAGCAAAGCTGTGCAAATCCAACAATTCGAAACATTGAAAGTCTCAGCATACACATATTTGATGGCCTGGTAAGTGTTGAAGTTTGGGTGCCGGTTTTTGAGCAACGCTTCACGTTTATTCAGTTCAGTTTGTGTGGCTGGGAAAAGGAATGGCCACAACAAAAAGATTATTGTCACTAGTACAGTTAACAGGATGATTATGCAATACTTCTGAGGAAATGGTTGTTCTGCATTCCTGTTTTCTCCAACTCTTCTGAGTAGTTTTATTTGGATTTTTCTGGATTCTATCATTTTTGCTCTTGACATGTGACAAGATTTTTGTCCAGTTCAAAGTTTTTAACTAGTTTGCAGTGCGTCAGGTAGATCCACGAGGCCCGCTCTGTGATTTTGACTGCAGTAGGTGTCGGCAGGAGCACTTGATATGGGCCTTCCTACTTTGGTGTCGTCCAGTTTCTCTTTTTGATTGTTTTTACCTAGATCCAGTCCCCAGGGGTCACTGCCACTTCCGATGTCTCGGTTTGTTTTTTATCTGAAACAGAATTTGACTGCAACAGATGTTTAGAATTCAACAAATGTCTTATATACTTTGCTAGTGTACAGTCGGCTTCCTGGTCTGCAGGCATGAGAGGTTTCCACTGAGGTATATAATAAACTTTTCCAAATAGTTTTTCAAAAGGAGTCAATTCTTTTGCATTCGGAACAGTTCTCATGCTCAACAGTGCCAGGGGCAGACAGTACACCCAATTCTTTTCTGTTTCTGCTATTAATTTCCTTAACTTATTCTTTAAAATTCCATTATGCCTCTCAACTAGCCCTGCATATTGCGGATGGTATGCACAATGATTTTTTAAAGAAATGCCAAAATGCTTACTTAACTGTTGTATGGTTTGGTTTACAAAGTGTGTACCGTTGTCACTGTAGATTCTTTCCGGAATGCCGAATCTAGGGATGATTTCTTTATCAAGGATTTTCGCTACTGTAGCCGTGTCTGGATTTTTGGTTGGAAAGGCTTTCACCCATCTGGAAAACATATCTACAATGATAAGACAATACTTCTTATTTTTACATTTGTTCAATTCTATGAAATCCATACAGATAGTATGAAACGGATACGGTGGTGTAGGGAAACTCTCTAGCCTGGGCTTTAACGCCCCTTGTGCATGATGTTTGTTACAAATGTGGCACATCAAACAAAATTTTTTAGAATAGTTGGTGAATCCATATGTCGTGAACACTCGGTTCACCAGCTGTACCATCCCCCCTGTTGAGACATGGCATTGCCCATGGCTCAACAAAGTTGCATATCTAAACAAATTAGATGGTAATATTATTTTTTTTTTTTTTTAGAGATCTACAGCCCCTTTTCGAGAATTGCTTTTTGTTTTACCCATTTTTGTTTTTTAACTTGCGTAGTGAGTGTCTGCATTGTCTTTAACATTTTTAAGTCTAAAATCTCAGAGGGTTGTAGTTTTTTATTTAAAATAAATACTTTTGAAGCTGCCTGCTTTGCAGCTGTATCAGCTCTCGTATTACCTTTTGAAATCCTATCCTGTTGCTTGGTATGAGCTGTGCATTTATAAATAGCTACTTTTCAAGGTAACTGAATAGATTTTAAGAGATTTAGAATAAACTGTGTATGATTAATAGGTTTGCCAGTAGATGTTATTACTTTTTGATTTTTCCACTGTTGCGCAAAAACATGTACAGTAGAAAAAGCGTACTGGCCGTCAGTAAAAATGTTTACACATTTACCCTTTGCTAAGGTACATGCCCGTGTCACGCAATTAATTTTGCTGCCTGTGCAGATAAGTTGTGTGGTAAAGGTTTTGCTTTTAGAATTTTAATATTAGAAACTACTGCATATTTTACTAGGTTTTGTCTTGCAGGACCCCTTTTGCACGAGCCATTTACGTAGTATGTCACCTCGGCATTATTTAAGGGGACATCCATGAGATTTTTTTTAGGCAGTGTCTTTTGCTCAATCACCTGCAGGCAGCAGTGTGGTGTGTCATCTGCAGGGGTTGGGAGCAAGTTAGAAGGGTTTAAAGTCATGCATCGTTTAATTGTCATATGAGGTTGGCTTAACAAAATAGTCATATAGGAAAAATGCCTAGCAGGGGAAAGATATGCTACCTTCTCTTGCAGTAAAATAATTGCAACTGCATGAGGCACTCTCAATGTGAGATGGTGGAACAAAACTACTGAGGCCGAAGCCCTTACTGCCATTGCAGCTGCAACTACTGCTTGTACACAGTGAGGTAAAGACCGTGCCACTGGGTTTAGTTGTGATGAATAATAAACAATGGGGCGTTGCTTGTCCCCATGCTGTTGTGTTAACACTGATGTCATATAACCTTGCTTACAATTTACAGTTTGGAAAAAATGCTTATGATAGTTTGGTAATCCCAGAACTAATTAACTGTTTTAGTTTGCAAAAAGCAGATTTTGCTTTTGGTGTCTATTGTAACAAGTCCTGTGCTGCCATAGGCTTTTTGTATATCAGGTCAGTCAGTGGTGCAGATTCCAAGGCATAGTTTGGAATCCAGCTTTGGCAAAAATCAGTCATACCCAGGAAGGACATTATTTCCTTCTTGGTAGTGGGTTTTGGTGCTTGTAAAATTGCTACTTTTTTTGTCTTTATTTAATGTTTTACCCTCTTTGGATATTACATATCCTAGGTATTTAACTTGTTTTTTTCAAAGCTACAGTTTATTTTTGTTTATCTTACGTCCTTTAGTGGCTAAAAATTGTAATAGCGCTATGGTATTTTTTTTGCAATTTTGCTGGGTGGGGGCTGCCAGCAGGATATTATTAACATAAAGTAAAATCTGACTGCCTCTCGGTGGGGTAAATCCCGCCAAGTTGCTTGCCATTTCTTGTGAGAATAATGTCGGACTTTTACAATATCCCTGTGGTAGTCACGCATATGTATACCTTTTCCCCTGAAATGTGAATGCAAACCAGTAATGGCTGTCAGGGTGTATCGGTATTGAAAAGAACGCATTGCTGATATTTACCACAGAAAAATATTTTTGTTGAGGTTTTAAATCATTTAACAGGGTGTGTTACATGGTGAATCGGGAGATTCCACCAGTACTCCTTTTTTAAGTAAAGCTGCTATAATAGGTTTGATTTCTACCTCTGCATTTGTTTTTAAGGGATACTGTTTTTTTGTGGTTTAAATCCTGACTTTGGCGTGATAGTAACTGGTCCCACTGTACGAATAAATCTTACATTTGACTTTTTTGTTGACCAGAGAGTTTTTGGTATATTTTGCAAGGCATTTTTTTCCTCCTTTAATAGGAGTGCTAATTAGCTGTTTTTGCTAGACTGCAAGTGCACGGCTGGGTGGGTCTGAGTTATCCAATTCAGCCTCTGTATTTGTATTTTTTGTTCTGACAGTTCTAATTCTGTCTGCCTTTTCCATCTCATAACTTTTTCTCCTAAGTCTGCCCATTCTATGTTTTTGTCCTTGGTTAAGCTAACATGTGGTAATCGATTAGATTTATAAAGTGCAAAGAACTCCTGGGGCTACACTGTTCCCTTCCATGTCCCAGCACAGATTATGTAATATCAATCTGTTTGCACGATTTTTAAACAATATTTGCTCATATTCTTTATCAGGTCCTGGTGTGTTACAGTAATACAGAGTACAGTGCAACAGGTGCTGTTTGTCAATGTCAAGGGAGGGGAACTTACTGATGGCTATATTCATTAATTCTTTGGTCACAGTCCCTGGACCAGTTGTAACCAAGTTCTGACTGTACCAATAAAACACTTCACCCTCCAATTGCACTGCAAAGGTATCAATCTGTCGCTGTGCTTCCATACCCTGCATGGTCGGAACTACTGCTATTCCAAATAGCTGCATAAGGTCTCTGCCCAAGAGGTTTACTGGGCATTTTGCAGAAACAACAATTTTGCTTTTCTGGGTCAATCCTGAAACAGGATCAGTTATTGCGATGCCACGGGAGAGAGGCTCCTGGTACAGCTGTCCATTACCTGCTTTTACTAGTATATAATCAGGTGACTCTGAATTTTTTGGCAGTTTGGAGGGATGTATCAGGGTTCGTGATGCCCCTGAGTCACACAAGAATTTGACTTTCCTTTCTTCTACCAAAAGTGTAACTTCTGGTTTTGTGTTTGCTAAATAGAGCTCCAGGCTCAATAAAGCTAGGTCTAATATTTTATTTTTTTCACTGTCCATAACTTCCTGCACTTTTTCTATCTCTTCTGTCACGTCATCTACTCCTTCTATCACATTCTCATTTATCTTTTCTCTGATATTCCCTTCTAGTGATTCCTGACTATCATAGTCAGTCCTCACCCTCCTTGTCTTCCATGGTTGCCTTCTTGTTTTTCTTGCAATCCCTTGCCAAGTGTCCCTTTTTACCGCATTTAAAACATTCTCCCCTTTTCTTTCACCCTTCAAAGTCCTCTGATCACTGATCAGATTGTTTGTTTCCCTGGGCATTTTTTTTGCCCCTTTTCCCGGACTGTACTACATAAACTTCTGCTCCATCTTCTACAGAAAATACTTGAGCTTTTTTTTTCTTTTGTGCTATTAAAATGCCTTTTGGCATGCTTAGCATATTCAAGTAATGATTGTAACCTGCTTGTACGATGATCTACCATGTGTTTTGTAATAAAACTGCTTATGGGTGCAATACTGCCTTTCAAAAATGCATTCTTTAACTGCTGTTTATATGGGGAATCTTGTGTCTGATCTTCAGGAACCTGCATTTTACAGTGGTTATTAAAACATTTTAATAGTCTGGTATAATATCTGTCAACAGTTTCATCTTCTTGTTGGATGCATTGATTACTGCAAGTCCAGTCTGCCCTAGGCTTCCATTTCTCAGAGATGTGGTCTGTAAGACCTTTTACTCTGTTGTCTAGCTCTGTGCTGCTATGTGGGAGGGGTCTGTGTGCAGCGTCACGGGGATTCCAGTTGCCACTAATCATGTGCCAATCTGTTCCCACAATTTGTCTAACTACTTTTTCTACCTCTTCTCCATTTAAATTATAACTTAGCCTCATTCCTTGTAAATCTTCTGAGAACTTTCTAAAATTAACTTTTGGATGGGGAGTTCCCTCAGTGGCTTTCCGGATATTTTCCCGAGTCCAGGGTCTATACACTAGAATAGTTGGATCCTGACCTTCTTGCCCTGCATGAGGCTTAGGTACTTTTATAAGTGGGCATATTTTTTTTTCACTCATAGATCATGAATTCCTAACCATTTGATATAACTTAATGTCTCCTTTTGAGTTACCTGCCCGTGTTCGAGACCTGGTCTCGATGGGATCTCTAATAAACGGTTTTGCTCTTGTAATGTCTATATTTTCAGTGACAACAGGATATTGTGGGGGTGGACTAACCTGTTCACTTGCTTCGTATTCTGGTAAGGGAGGCTGAGGGGCTGACGCTATTGCTAAGTTATTGTCCTCCTTATCTAAAAACATCGCTTTTGAATTATTATTTTTTTGTTCCCTACGGTTTACCTCCTCAATCCACCTGTGTGCCTGAGGAATTCCCAATTGGCATTGCTTTTTTACCTGACATTTGGAATTGGATTTGAGCTGTTTGACAAGTTTGACAAGTGCGAATTTTTCTAATTTACTGTCGAATTCATGCTTATTAACCCATTTTGAGTAGTATTTAATATTATCAGCGCGCTGCGACCACATGTATTTTGCGTCTTCTGTTAACGGCAGAGTTTGGGGTCTTTTGTGCAATTATTACCCATTTTGTTCTACCCTTTTTAATCATTATGTAACCTCTCTTATTTTTAATGTGGTACCACGGATTTTGTTATAGTCTCTTCAGAATGACTGCCTACCTACTCTGTTTTCCCTTATCTATGACAAGACAGTAATCTTTTCTGTCCCTGACTTGCAAAAATACAGTCTTGACAAAAACAATACAAATTTAGTCCCTGATCTAAAACAGAAAAAAGTAGATTCACCTTACCTGAGCCTTCGTGATTGATCACCTGGTTCGTGAAAACCCGTCCTTCAGTCTCAGATCAGAAAGTGGCTGGCCACTTTTGTACGACAATTCAGTAGGAGGGCTTTTCAAATAAGAAGGACCGATTTGGTTTCTTCCCTGTACAGTTTCAAGCCACATGGCCCGTCTGATCTGAGGCGAAGTGAGGGGTTCCGGTCCGAAGGACCAATCTGTCAAAGGAAAAAACTTCAAAGACCAATTCATGTAAGGCTCAGATATGGCATTTAATTACTTGCTGCAAGGAGACAAAAACATGCAAATATAGGATTTTTCCTGACTACTAACAGGAAGTATGCTCTTCTTATACTGTTCTACAAAACGTTGCTTTCTATAGTTGACGTAATTAAACACAACTTTTTGTATTGTTCTACAGCAGATGTTACTCAGATTTTCTGCTGACATGGCTGGATTTATGAAAAACATTTGAGAAAAACAACCTGACCTTGGGGGCTTTAGCCCGCTACAAGCTTCTATTGTGTAGTTCTAATACATGTGTTACATTTCAAGGTACTTGTCTAACTTAGACACAAATAAATGCTGATTGCAGTTCATATTTTCAAGCAGTCTTTCTTCTTATTATCTATAGCTTCTGCAGCTGTGTATTTTCTCACAGCATAAGCGAAACTCCTTGTCTAAATCTCATAACATTAATACAAGTGATACATCTATTTATTATTTTCCTGACACAAGCAGAAATTATCTGCTTCCCTGTAAATTTCCAGAGCATAAGCAAAGATTATAACTGTGCATATTTCATGACAATACAAGATTGAAAAGCTTCTGCAGTTTGTACAGATTTATGCAATGTGAAATAGAATAAATGTGTTAACCCTTTTCAAACCTTAAATTCACTAAGCATATTACTAATACATATTTTTCTAACAGCTTCACCAGAAAAAAATAATGTTTTGGAATGGTCCAACCAGAGCCCAGACCTACATCTCTAATAGAAAATCTATGGGGTTGACCTGAAGATGGCTGTGCACAAGATATCTCCTCGCAATATGACAGATTTGGAGTGCTTTTGCAAGGAAGAGTGGGCAGATATTGTCAAGACAAGATATGCCATGCTGATGGACTCCTACCCAAGAAGATTGAATACTGTAATTAAATCAAAAGGTGCTTCAATAAAGTATTAGTTTAAGGATGTACACACTTATACAACCAGCTTATTGCACATTTTTATATATATATATATATATATTATTATTTTTTATATTTTTCCCCTAACAAATTTGTTTGTTTTCATTTGAATTATACAGGTTATAGGTCACATTAAAGGTGGGAAAAGTTTTGAAAGGATTTATTGTGGTCTCATTTTTTTAGATCACAAAAACCTGGCATTTTAATGGGGGGGGGGAGCTGTAAACTTTGTATATATCCACTGTATTTTGAGAAAGCCTATGCATACAGCTCTAGCCAGATTGCAATGTATGATGCTCAAATTGCAGAAGTACAATTTCAGTATTGTTTACGCAAAAGGCAAACTTCTTTATCTTGCTGATACCTTATCCAGATCACTCAGAAAGAAAACACAGAACAGCATAACAATGAGCAACTTGATTTTGAGGTCATGGAAGTCAGACATTTTTCTTCCACATGTCCTGATGAGCTTAGAACTCACACAGCTTCAGATCCAGTTCTTCAGAAGCTAAACCTCTTTATCAGTCAAGGATGGGCTTCAAAACAATCTTGTTTACCAGTAGAAGTGCAACCATACTTTCCCTACAGAGACTATCATCTCTGTAGAGAAAGCATGGTTGCACTTCTACTGGTAAACAAGATTGTTTTGAAGGCTATCTGTCTGACAATAGTATCATCATGAAAAGTCCTAAAGTGATTGTTCCAAAGTCCTTGCAACAAGTATATTAAGATCTTGCACCATGGCCACCCAGGAACTGATTCTATCAAAAGACTGGGGAGAGGTCTAGTATTTTGGACTTCTATGTCAAGAGATATTGAGAAAGTACTTTCATCTTGTTCTAGTATGTAATAGTACAAAGCCGCATCAACAAAAAGAACTACTTCAGTTAAGCCAGATTCCTGAACTACCTTGGCTGGCAATAGCTACAGATATCTAAGTGGAATGGTCAGCATTACTTGGTGTTAGTAGATTCTTATTCAAATTAGTTTGAGATTGACCCATTTCCCAACCGAACTTCCAATGCTGTCATTACTAAGTTGAAGAGACATTTTTCGGTCCATGGTAGTCCGCACAGTTATTTCTGTAAATGGTGCAAAGTTTACCAGTCAGCAGTTCAAGAAATTTGTAGAAGAGTGGGACTTTGTTCATATTACAAGTAGTCCTGAAGACCCCAAGTCAAACGGTATGGCTTAACATGCAGTTCAAAGTGCAAAGCAGCTGTTAGAGAACTCCAGACATGACAATACTAATGTTTTTCTAAACTTGTTAAATCACCAAAACATTCCTCATGATAATCATCTTGGTTCACCTGCCCAGAGAATTATGTCAAGAGAAACCAGAACCACAATGCCATTCAGCAGTAATTTATTGGTTCCATGTCCTGAGAACAACAAAGCAGTAAAAGCCTAACTATTGAAAAAGTGTTTTCCCCAGAAGTCTTAGTATGTTAAAACCAGCAAATCACTCAATTCTTTACAAAGAGGGGAGATAGTGAGGATGTAGACATCAAAAGGTTTTGATCGCACTGGATTTGTGAAGTGTGTGTCAAGAGCCAAGATCTCGTACATTGTGGAATCACAATGATAGAATTCTGACAAAATTGGAAGCATTTGTTACTAGTGTCTGTACTAGTGTTACACCATCTTGCCTGTGACAAAGATTCTAGTTCTCAGAGTGACTTGTCCAATGTTCCTGTTCCAGAGGACATTCCATCAGCAGTCCCTGTTCTTGAGAAAATCCCTGAGATTCCTCAAGTGAACATTCCCCAGTGACTGTCTCTGTTGCTAAACCCAGTTCTAACTATTATGTCACTAGATCAGGTCACACCTCAAAACCTAGTTCCAGATACACAGCAATGTGGGCATGACTGTTGTTTTTCTTTATTAGTGTCTACTTGATGTGTAGGTCTGAGTGTGTGAAATACCTTTAAGAAGCTTTCCAGTGAGCTAGCATGTGCATATAAGTACTGAGCATGTGCAAGCAAGAGTGCCATTTTCAGTGAGAAATAAAGTAAAAAACAGCACCAAACTTTACCCAACAGCATTTATTAACAAGAAAAAATAAAACTTAAGCACTATCACGATTTTCACAATCACTTCCTCAGACCGTCTGAGGAAGAGATTGTGAAAATTTATTTATTTTTATTTATTTATTTTACATTTGTTAACCGGGCTAGTCCAATTGGATACATGTCCATTTTCAGTGGAGGCCCGAGGAGAAAAGCTCCGCTATCTAACACATGATACAAACAGTATATCCACAAAACATAAGGCATTACAAGCATGAAAAATATATACACAAATTCAAAAATAAAGCATGAAAAGTATGTACACAGTATAAAGGAATTTCAAGCACAAAATACTTAGGGCATTTGAATGACAATAAGAGGAAGGTACAGAAAGGTAATAGGAGATAAAGCTTTTACTTGAGTATTGGAATGGGTAGAATAAGATAGGATACAATAGGGAGTTTAGAAGTTAGCAGTAGAATATAGGGAAGGGTATAGATACAAGTTTAGAGAGAGCATTTCTAGTAAAATTGAGAACACTAAAAGCTTAGAGCTGGGAGAAAGCAAGACATATGCAGGAGATGTGAGGAGCAGAAAGATCAGCTTGGGTTGTTGCAGGAGCATAGCCAGTGGTTGGTTAGATAGTGTTTAAGTTTAGTTTTAAACAGAGAGATGGAGGTTTGGGTTGTCAGGTCGGGAGGAAGTTGATTCCATATTTTAACAACTACGTTTTATTTTTTTCTTGTTAATAAATGCTGTTGGTGTAAGAAGTTTGGTGCTGTTTTTTTTACTTTATTTCTCGTTTTTTCGTACCACTCTGTACCCTGAGCCACTTTTTGTCATTGTATTCATTTTCAGTGAGCAGCCAGAGTGGCAGCATACAAGTATATAGTCAGTTAGTTAGATAGTTCATTTAAGTTTAATGTTCCTGCCATCCATCCTGATTTGTATAAAATAAACTACTTAACGAACAACCACACATAAGAAGAGTGACAAGAACCACGACCCCATGGCCTGTCACATCTGGGTGTGGATAGCACACTCACTGATAGAGCAGTACTGAAACTATGGGAGTGTGATCAAGCATGGCCACGTTGACTGAAATTAGACAATCTAGCTGACCTATACCCATGAGGATGTTGCTCTCCTACCAGCAGATGCTCCACCACAGCCACTGTTCATTCCATAACAGACACCTGTCGCTCCATGTCATTCATCCAATGCAGTATCAGCAACATGATGGAGGCAGTCACAGATGTCAGACTGTGCCACATCCAAAATCCTGAGCATTTGTCTGAAGCACCTATGGGAACATGTCTGTGCCTCCAAGACAGACCTTAACATGTGTTGAATGGCACAGAAAGTGACACCTGCAACAGATGGAGGAGGGACAGCAGGCCACCTCCGAGCACCCCTATCAATCCTCCTGTGTGGCACCTCTCTCACACTTTGGCTACTGCCAGACTCAACTGGCACTGAAGCCGCAGTAGCCACACTTCCCTGATCAATGTCCTTGTCCTCCACCTGTTCATTATCTGTGGGGACAGTGGACTGGGTAGGAGTAGGCCTATTGGCTGTGTCCGATGGAAATGAAGGGGATAGATGTATGTCAACCTTTGTGTCAGATTCAACCTCTGCACCCCCTCTGACTGTGCCTCTCTTTGACACTATCATCAGAATCTGCTGATACACTGAGAGCAGGTTGCACATGGCTCACACTCCAACGTCATGATCACCTGTGATAGAAAGCAATAAACACAGGAATAAATTAATATTTGCACTACTATAGTGCAATATATTATTTATTTATTTATTTATTTGCATTTGTTTACCGGGATGATCCACTGGGCCAAAACGTGCCCATTTTCAGTGGAGGCCTGGGGAGAAACTCTCCATAGTGATTTATACAAACAACTACAAATTTATCAACTACAACAAGTTCTGACAATGAAATTGGTTTTTAACAAAGTACAAGTAGGCAATGAGGCAATACAGTTATAAATAAGACTATATACTGATTCTACTAGTATAAGTAATAACAGCAAAGGATTACCAATCAGGAGATAGGAAGGATTAAGGAGATAGGTAGGATGGAGAAGGAGTGAAGTGGAGGTGGTAGTGGGAGAAAAAAAAAGTCAAGTTATGGAGTGTGAGGAACTAGCACATGAGCATAGCCACTGTGAGAACAGGTGTTATTTTAAGGATTTTTTAAAGAGAGATGCACTGCTAGTGGATCTAAGAGTTTGTGGGACAGAGCTCCATAATTTAGCAGTGAAGGAGTGGAGCATATGGCCAGTGGAGAGGTTATGTTTGTTAATCTGCAAAATCATTGATTCTCAGAGTGGAGGGGTCTGTTTGAGTGACAGGGTTTAAATATAGGAAAGGGCAAGGCAGCTGGCAAGGTTGAATATTAGTTTATGGGCTGTATGTGAGATGATGGGGAAGTTCTAGCCAGTTTAGTATGTGAAGAAAGGCACAATAGTGGGATGAATTTTTTCTGTTAGTGACAAATTTTGCACTTTTGTTATAGCAAGAATTGAGCTTGGATTTTAGACTGGCCTGTATGTTAGTAAAGAGAGGAGTGTCACAGAGGAGAGATAGAAGCAGGAAGGAGGAGGCAAGTGATAGTTTTGAGGAGAAATTGAGGAATGTTTTGAAGTGGTATATCATGCCCATAGGTTCATAGGTTCATAGGTAGGTACTAGACTATCTGCTCGAAGGCATTTATAAGCCTAGCCAGAATGTGTTGGCTTTCGCCGCCCCTTTAGATTAGTTCCTTGTGCCTCTGGCCAGCAGATCCACTGAAGTGATCCCCGTGGTAAACTTTCTGTTTCCCATCCACTCATCAAGGTTTCTCTTGAAGAGTGTTAGCACGGAGCTCTGCCTAATGTAGACTGGAATATTATTCCAAAGCATGGGAAGTCTCTGTGACAGGAATCTATCCCTCCAGCACATCCTATTTATTGTTGTGGTGAGGTTTAGATCTCTAGAGCTTGTGGCTCGAGGGGATAAGCTTTTCTTTAGGTGGAGCATGTCGATCAGTTCTGGGTTGGACATGGCCTTGTATGTCAGGCAGAGATCACCTCTGAGTAGGCGGTATGCAACTGAGTACAGCGGGAGTTTCTTCAGTCGAGCTGCATAGGGCATCTGTTTGAGGCCAGTGATCCTCTTGGTGAGGTACTTCTGTGGTCTTTCCAGCTGTTGCAGGTATCTTGTAAAATACATCCCAAATGGGGCAATGTACTCTATGATGGGTCTGATGAGCGATGAGTAGAGGGGCACAATGACTTCTTTTGATCTGGATGCGAACCCTTTTGTGATAAGGTGTGCCACATAGAAGGATCATCTAACCACTTTGACAATGTGATTATCAAAGGAGAGTTTACTATCTACTTGGGTCCCCAGATTCCTTATTACATCTTCTGTATTTAGGGAACTACCACCATAGCTCTCAACCATCCGTCTCCAAAATAAGGAACACTAGCCCTCATAATGTGGAACAAATGGGCAAAATGTGGAACGCATACTATTAGCTTACTAACAACTTCAACTAGGAAGGCAATAAGATGGATAAAATATGCTGGTTTTACTTATAAAGAAGATCTTTTAATGAATTAATATGATTCATTTCTATTTACTATGGATTTCACTTAAAAAATTCCTAACACTGAATGTGTGACAGAGTCTTTCAATGTGGAACTTTGAAGAACTTTGAGGAACATGAACTTTTTAAGACCCCAAATGAGGTACATTCCTCGTAATGAGGTACACTTGAGAGTTATGACTACCATCTATGTAGTAGTTTGTGGGTACTTTGTTTTTTCCAAAGGGGATGACTATGCACTTTTTGGCATTTAGCTTGAAGCCATGATTTTGACACCAGGTGTCCGTCTCAGTGAGACTCTTTTGCAGGATGTCTGTGTCAGCCGGAGAGTCAATTATAGCCCCTAGTTTGCAGTCATCTGCAAATTTGGTCAGCCATAGTCCTCCTGTGCTTGCCTGTACCTTTGAAAAGTATATGCCGAACAGGAGGGGGTCCTAGGACTGAGCCCTGGGGAATGCCACTTGTAACTGGTTTAGACTCAGACCTAGCTCCTGCAACTCTTACCATGTGGGTTCTGTCTGTGAGCCAGTTGGCAACCCATCTTGTGACATAGGGGTTTATGTTCAGGCTGGTGAGCTTGTCTTTAATACTAGAATGGGGAATGGTGTCAAAGGCCTTTGCGAGGTCTAGGTTGGCTGTGTGTACCACCTTTCCCTCGTCTATAGCCTTGGTAACTGTCTCAAAGAAGTCCACCAGGTTTAGGAGGCATGATCTGCCCTTAACAAAGCCGAACTGGGTAGGGTCCAGTGTTTGGAGGTTCCCAATGTCTCTGTTAATGAGTTCCATGATGATGCGCTCCATAGCCTTGCAGACCAAGCTAGTTGGGCTTATAGGGTGATAGTTCCTGGGGTCTGTTGTGGCTCCACCTTTGTGGAGCGAAATAACCGCTGCTGTGCACCACTCTATGGTACATAACCTGTGGAGAGGTTGAGTTTGAACATTGTGTTTAGGTGAGGGGTTAGTTAGTCTTTGAGCTCATGTAGGATGCAGCCTGGGACTCCGTCCGGTCCCATTGATGCTGTGTTTTTGGCTTTGGAGAGGGCTGTTTTAACCTGAGTGTCTGTGATTTCAGGAGCTCTACATTCTTCTGGTATGGTTATGCGCCCTTTTGGGGGTGAGAGGGGGTGAAGTTTTTGCTGAACCTGTCTGCCAGGATGTTGGAAATATCAGTCAGTTCAGTGTATTTTGTACCATTCTGCACTAACTCCGAGCAGATCTGAGCATTGCCACTTAGATTCTTGACATAGCTAAAGAACGCCTTGTGGTTATCTTTGGAGTCCTTGGCAATTTTTCTTTCAAAACTCGCCTTGGATGATTTTATGAGGGATCATAGTTTCTTGCTGATACTGATCAGGGATGTCTTCCCTTCTTGGGATTTTACTCTTTCCTGTACTAGTTTCCTCCTTCTATTGTATAGCTTACTTATGGCAGGAGTCCACCAGACTGGTTTCCTTTTTTTGGAGGAGTGAGTCTTGGTTTTGCTTGGGATAGCACGATCCATTCATTCTTCTAGGTGCCTGTAGAATGCATTAGTAAAGTATTTTGCAGCTTGGACAATGCTATCCTTTAACATGGAGGCTTTGAAACTTTCTACCTCAGTCTTAAGTAATGTGAAGTTTGCTTTTGAAAAGGTTTTCACAGTAGTTTCCTTGTCTGGCGGTGGGGGCAGAATGTGGATATCCAAAGTGATTTGTTTATGGCCAGATCTAACCAGTGAGGGGTTGACCTCCGGTGTGGAGCACCGGTCACCCATGTTGGTGATGACCAGGTCCAATATGTTGTCACCTCTGGTGGAAGTGTTGGCCAGTTGATCCACGGCATTTGAGTTTATAAATTCTAGGAAATGTTGGGTAAGGGAGTTAGTACTTGAGTAGTTCTCCCAATTAATGTTTGGGTAATTGAAATCACTCAATATTAGGGTGTTTGGTAGGACCTTTATATTTCCCAGTGTTTCCAGAAATGTGGAATGGGGGTCCTGGGACATGGTGGGTGATCTGTAGCAAGTTACAATTTGAATTGCAGTTTTGCCCATTGTTAGCTGCACGTGGATGATCTCTGAAGCATCATGCTGTGCCACTAACCTGGAGGTGTGGGTATCCTTGATTAATATGGATACGCCCCTGCCTTTTGTATTTCGGTCCGGGTTCTGTGGCCAAAATGTATGGTATGAATTGTAGCCTGGTAGTGCTAGGGTGCTCTCTGGAGCCTTAAACCAGGTTTCTGTTACTGCACATATATCAATTTTCTCCATACTGAGGAGTGCCTTGAGTGCGTGCATTTTGAGGTTTAGACTTCTGGCATTGAGTAGCATCACCCTCAGTTTTTTATTACTTGTGCTATTTATGGTGGTGGGTTTGGCTTTTGAGCCTTGCCTAAAAAAAGCACTATGGGGGTTGCAAGAGCCTTGGCCAGTATTTGAAAGCCTAAGGGTGACAGGTGCACGCCGTCTCTAGCGAAGCAGCGTGGCTTGTCGAGCATGTCATCCCAGGCAGACAGGCACTAGATCCCCTTTGAATGACACCAGAAACTTAGCCAATTGTTGAAATTGATAATTTTTTTCTTTACAATGTGGTATCATTCTTGGTGAGGGCAAGATGCTACTCACGGTCAGGGTCATACCAGCCTGGGCTACAAGATTGGAGAGCTCTTCCATGTCTCTTTTCATGTAGTCCATGGAGGTATAGCTCAGGTCATTCACACCAACATGGACAATGACAGAGTCATATTTGTACTTGTTCTGGAGTGACCTGAGTGCTTGTGTTATGTGGCGGATCCTGGCACCTGACAGGCAGCTAACAGTAACTTTCTCCTTATTCAGCCTAGTGAGTGGGACATCAGTGTGCCTGACTATAGAGTCACCTATTACTAGTATGTTGGGTATGTTATTTTGCCTTAAGGGCTGTGATTGCTTGGCACACTGGTTTTGTGAAGTATGTGTTTCATGATTTGTGTTGGGGGGTGGAGGTTGCTTGGATGTCTGTTTTGGAGATCTCTGTTGCTTTTGCAGATTTTTTATTTAGAGCCTCCGAGTATGTTTTCATGTATTTATGTGTATTTTTTGCCGGTGTTGGTTTAATGGGTCTATGTGAGACTGGTGGTGTGATGCAAGTATTTCCCTTCTCCTCTTGACTGTCTGATCCAGCCTTGGGTTGAGAGAGTTTAGCCTCCAGTTTGGCTGTATAATTGCATCTCTCACATGTATTAATGTCTGGTGGTAGGAGGAGAAGGTTGTTTGTGTACATGAGGCAGTTGTAACATTGCCTCAAAATGCCCAGATTCACCAGTTGGACTGGAGAGTACGCCTGAAACTGCCCTTTGGACATGCCTGGATAGGTACAGTGAACTGTTTTACTGAATGGCTGGTAAGGATGAATAGAGAGCCTTGTCCTTCTGTATAGTATAGGAGGTTCTAGTGCTAGGGTTTATAAGTGATTGCTATGACTTTTGAGCAAGTGCTGGGCTGAGAAATGAATGGCTTGAGTGCTTAAGTTGAAAGTTCATCTAGTTCCAAGGGAAAAATTGAAGAGGAGACTTTGGGAATAGTTATATCCTAGATAACTGGCACTGCCTGGCATGCAAAACCGGGCAAATGCAGTATTTATAGCAGGGAAATGAAGGAGATAGAAATTAGCCCAAAATGGCCAATAAACTACTAATTTCTGGGCTGAAACCACTCCTCCAGGGACAGATAGGTTGCTCAAAGCTCCCCTCTCTCACAGGAGAACAGAGAAACTTCCTTCTATCCAGGTAAGGTATGGGCAAACACAGAGATTTGTAACACAGCCCTGAATTCAGCATTTAACCTGAAAACTGGACTATACTAGCTTAGAAAGGCAGGAAACAAATATATATATATATATATATATATATATATATATATATTTTTTTTTTTCAGAAAATAAAGCAGATAAATGCACAGAAAAGGATACTTATTGTTATGTATCTCAGATCACAGTTGCAGTCAATGCCACTAGTAATAAAGTAGGAAAAAAACACAAATACAGTAAAAGCGATTCAGAGTTGTAGTCAATGTCACTAGTAATAAAGTAGGAAGAAACACAAATACAGTAAAAGCAGATGAATAGAATGCATTTTTTATATATATATAAAACAATAGAAAACGAACAACTGATTTAAACAAGTTACCCAATTAACCAGAAAAAAGCTCAAAACTGAGCCCTGCTTCAGCAGTCTTCAAACAGACAAGTTCTAACTGCACACTCCTGCTGCTAGGGTGCAGGGGCACCTTCTCCAAAAAAAGATGGCCTGGGTCAGTGCTCAAGTTATACAAACAAAGCTAGATTCAGCAGGCCTGAATCTGGTCTGTCCTGCAGCAACAAGGCTCACCATTTTCAGAAAGAAACAGTTCAAATAAGCAGGCACAATAAGCCTGTGACCAGAAATTCCCAGCTCAGAAGGGCAAAATCCAGCCTTCTACAAGAGTGCAGACCACACCTTCTTAATGTAAAAAAACAGGTCCAAAGTCCAAGTGCTTAAAACAGAAATAATACACTTTAGAACAGGCACTAAGCCTTCAATCAACAACTCCCAACTCAGAAGGATGTAAGCTTCCTGTCCTGCCACAACAGTGCAGACCACAAACCTTCCTAATGTGAAACAACTAGTCTAAAGCCCAAGTGCATAATCTAAAGGCTTAGAATAACAGTTACAATTTAATCGGCTACTAACAAGCAGTAATAAATGCAGCAGAATAAATGCTATTAAGTACTTTTAAGAACAGGCAGCAAAAGCAAAATAAATAGTAAAGTAGGAAGAAACACAAACACAGTAAGCAGATGAATAAAGTGCAAAAAAATGTTTTTCTCTCCATTTTAGGTAGGATGAGCTAAAGACACTAGACTGGGAGGAGTGTCCCCAATTTTTGGTAAGCTTTTTTAATATTGTCATGAATATGCAAGTTGAAGGATAAGTGTTCATCTACGGTGACTCCTAAAAGCTGGTATGTGTGACAACCTCAATAGTAGTGTTATCCTGGGAGAATATGTAGAAAGAGTCGTTATTTATAGTAGTAGTAGTCTTTTTGGGGGCAAATAGCATAATTTTTTTTTTTTTTTTAAGGTTTAAGGCAAGATGGTTGTTAGTGATCCATATTTCAGTGGAGGCGACTGCTGACTGGGTAAGTTTCAGGAGTTCAGGAGGAGAGTTGGCACTGCAAATGATTGTAGAGTCATCTACGTACTGGATGACTATGCCTTGAGAGAGAGTAGAGTGGAAATCATTGATGAAAATGCTGAATAACAGAGTTCCTAGGATGGATCCCTGGGGACACCAGTAATAGTAATGAGGAATGGAGAGAGAAAGTGGAGCCATTTTGTAGCTTGTTGTTTGCCTGTGAGGTAGTTGGAAAACCACAGAAAGGTAAAGGAAGACATTCCTAAGTTTGTGAGTTTACTAAGGTGAAGAGGGTGGGATCTAGTACCAAAGGCTTTGGAAAGGTCTAGAAATAGAGAGGAGACTAGCTTCCTGGCATCCTGAGCTTGATTTACAGAGTCACAGAAGGATATTAAAGCTGTAGTGGTGCTATGTCCAGGTCTGAAGCCATGCTGGGTTACTGATAGTAGGTTATTGTCTTGAAGATAGTTAAGGAATTGGGAGTGGATACATTTTACGAGGATCTTTGAGATAGGGGATAGAATGGCAATGGGTCGGAAGGTGGAGATATCAGTGTTGTTTCCACCTTTGTGCAGTGGAAGGATGAAAGCTTTTTTCCAGATGGTGGGAACATAGAACTCTTGAATGGACCTATTTAGAAGTTGTCTGACAGGGTATGCTATGGAGTTTGCTGCTATTTGAAGGAGTTCTGGGGAAGGTCATCAGGGGCATTGGTGCATGGCTTTAATTTCAGAAGTAGTTTCTTTACTGTGGCAGTAGGGATAGGTGCAAGAGAGAAGTTATGTAAGTGGGGGGGGCATTAGTAGTCTGGGCAGATGGGTTTGGATGATTATGAGGGAGGTTGGCGGTGAGGTTAGTTATGGTGTTTATGAAATATGTGTTGAAGAGGGTGGATATTTCACTGGGAGTTTTTTCTGGATTGGAACAGGAGTTACTGTTAGTTCCTGGGTGAAGAAGGTTGTTTATTGAGCTCCAGAACTGCTTTGGGTTTAGTTTGTGTTGGTTTTGTAAACTGTGGTAGTATTCTTTTTTGTCCTTAATAACTAGGCACTTTACCTGGTTGCAAAGTTGTTTATAGGTTATAAGTTCAGCATTATTTGTGTGTTTTTTCCAACGCTTCCAAGCCTTGTCTCTGGTGGCCATATTCTGTTTAGTAGCTCTAGTGAGCTATGGGATGTGTTTAGGTTTTACACTTTTTAGTTGGGGGGGGGGTGCTAGCCAGTTTAAGATATTTAGTAATGTATTGTTAAAAAATTCAACTGCTTCATCTAGGGGAAGTGTATTTAGGAGAGCGCAGTCAAAGTTGTTTAGAGTATTGTTAAAGGATGAAGGGCAGAAGTTGGATAAATTTCTAACATTCTTATATAGATGCCTGTTTAATGATGTTGAGGTGTTATGTATAAGAAAGGCAGGTAAGTGGTTGCTGATACTATTTAGGTTCATAGGTTCATAGGTTCATACTAGGCTATCTGCCCTGGGGCAATTACAAGCCTAGCCCGATTTTATTTCTCTTACGCCACCCCTTGATTTGAGTATACTGTGCCCTTTTTATGGTTTAGTTTACTGTGCCTCTGTCTAATAGTGACACGGAAGTAATCCCCGGGACAAACCTACGATCCCCCATCCACTCATCAAGATTCTTCTTGAAGAGATTCAGTGAGGTGCTCTGCCTAACATGAATTGGAATTCTATTCCAGAGCGAAGGGAGCCTCTGGGTTATGAATCTGTCCCTCCAGCAAGTTCTATTTATTTCTGTGCTGAGGTTCAAGTCTCTCAAGCGTGTGGCTCTAAGGGATTTAGATTTACTGAGGTGGAGCATGTCCATTAATTCTGGATTGACATAGCTTTATATGTCAGGCATAGATCGCCTCGAAGTAGGCGGTATGCAACTGAGTAGAGCTGGAGTTTTTTTAACCGAGCAGCATATGGCATCTGCTTGAGTCCCTTGATCCTCTTGGTGAGGTACTTTTGGGGTCTTTCTAATTGCTGCAGGTGTCGGGTAAGGTACATCCCAAAAGGGGAATTATATTCTATGATAGGCCTGATGAGGGATGAATAAAGGGGCACGATTACCTCTCTTGATCTAGATGTGAATCCTTTCATGATGAGGTGGGCTATGTAGAAGGTCTTTCTAACGACTTTGGCAATGTGGTTGTCAAAGGAGAGATTGCTAATAACTTGGGTCCCCAGATCCCTAATTACTTTCTCTGTACTTAATGGGTTACCGCCTATGTGGTAATTTGTGGGCACATTGTTTTTGCCAAAGGGTATGACTATACACTTTTTGGCATTTAGCTTTAGACCATGGCTCTGGCACCAGTTATCTGTCTCTGTGAGACCTTTTTGAAGGATGTTTGTGTCAGCTGGAGAGTTGATTATGGCACCCAGTTTGCAGTCATCTGCGAAACTGGTGAGCCATAGTCCTCCCACATTGGCCTGTACCTCGGAAAAGTATATACCGAACAAGAGCAGTCTCAGGACAGAACCTTGTGGGATGCCACTTGTGACCGGTTTCGAGTCTGACATGGCTCCAGCAACTCTCACTCTGTGGGTTCTGTCTTTGAGCCAGTTTGCGACCCATCTTGTGACATAAGGGTTTATATTTAATCTGGATAGCTTATCTATGATGCCCAAGTGGGGTATTGTGTCAAATGCCTTTGCTAGGTCCAGATAGGCTGTGTGGACTACCTTCCCTTCATCTAAGGCTTTGGTGACTGTTTCAAAGAAGTTGATCAGGTTCATAAGGCAGGATCTGCCCTTGACAAAGCCGAATTGGGTAGGATCTAGTGTCTGTAGGTCCCCAATGTCTTTGTTTATGAGCTCCATGATGATCCTCTCCATAGCCTTGCAGACTAGGCTAGTCAGGCTTATGGGGCAATAGTTTCCAGGGTCCGTAGAGGCTCCACCTTTGTGGAGTGGGACCACTGTTGCTGTACATCATTCTGTGGGCACATATCCTCTAGTGAGACTGAGATTGTACAGCTATTTTATTTGAGGGGTTAGTTCTTCTTGGAGTTCATGTAGGACGCAACCCGGGACGCCATCTGGTCCCATGGAAGCAGTGTTTTTTGCTTTGGAGAGGGCAGCCTTCACCTGAGCATCAGAGATGTTTGGGAGGCAGCCCTCTGCCGGGATAGATACTTGCTCTTTTGGGGGGGAGGGGGTGGAGAAGTTTGCACTGAACCTGTCTGCCAGGATATTGGCGATGTCTGTGGGTTCAGTGTATTTTTTGTCATTTAGAATCAACTCAGAACAAGTCTGGGAGTTGCATCCCAGGTTCCCAACATAACTGAAAAAAGCCTTATGATTGTCTTTAGTGTCCTGTGCAATTTTTCTCTCGAAGCTGGCCTTGGAGGATTTTATGAGGGATCATAATTTTTTGCTAGTACTGATCAGAGCTGCCTTCCCTATTAGGAATTTTGCTCTATCATGTAGTAGCTTCCTCCTTCTGTTGTACAGTTTATTTATGGCTGAGGTCCACCAGACTGGACGCCTGCCTTTGGATGATTGGGTCTTGGTTTTGTTTGGGATAGCATGATCCATGCATTCCTGGAGATGTCCGTAGAATGCGTTTATATAGGATTTTGCAGTTTGGGCCGTAGTTTCCACTGGCCCTGGGGCCTTGAAGAATTCCACTTCGGTTTTGAGAAGTGAGAAGTTCGCTTTTGAGAAGTTTTTCACTGTGGTTTTCTGGGTTGGGGTGGGGTCGGGATGTGAATATCCAGTGAAATTAATTTATGGTCTGATCTTACCAATGAGGGATATACTTCTGGTATGGCGCATAGAGTACCCATGTTGGTAATGATCAGGTCTAGTATGTTATCCCCTCTTGTGGGAGTGGTGACTAGTTCCATAGCATTTGAGTTTATAATTTCCAGGAACCTTTGGGCTAAGGTGCTGGGGCTTGGGTAGTGCTCCCAGTCTATGTTTGGGTAGTTGAAGTTGCCCGATATAATGGTGTTCGGAGAGATCTTCATGTTCTCCAATGTTTTCAGGAAAGCCAAGTGGGACTCCTGACTTTGAGAGGGTGGTCTGTAGGATGCTATAAACTGAAAAGCAGTCTTGCCCACTGTTAGTTGCACATGGATGATCTCTGATACTTCGTGCAATGCCACTAACCTGGAGGTGTGGATATCCTTGATAAATATGGAAACTACCCTTCCTTTTGTGGTTCGGTCCGGGTTTTGGGGCCGAAAAGCATGATATGAGGTATAACCTGGTAGTGCTGAGGTGCCCTCTGGAGCCTTGAACCAGGTTTCTGTCACTGCACAGATATTGATGTTCTCCATACTGAGGAGAGCTTCGAGTGCATGCATCTTGAGGTTAAGACTTCTGGCGTTTAGCAGCATTACCATTAGTTTCTTGTTCCTTGTGCTGTCTATGGAGGTGGGTTTGACTTTTGAGCCTTGCCTAAAAAAGGCACTATGGGGTTGGCAAGAGCCTTTGTCAATATCCGAAAGCCCAGTGGAGACAGGTGCAAGCCGTCCCTAGCGAAGCAACGTGGCATGTCGAGCATGTCATCCCAGGCTGACAGACACTGGATCCCCTTTGAATGACACCAAAATTTTAGCCAATTGTTAAAATCGATCATTTTGTCTTTGTACTGTGGCATCATTCTAGGTGAGGGTAAGATGCTGCTCAAGGTCAGGGTCATACCGGCCTGGGCTACATGATCAGAGAGCTCCTCTATGTCTCTTTTCATGTAGTCCAGGGAGGTGCGTCTCAGGTCATTCACACCAGCATGTACGATGACTGAGTCATATTTGTATTTGCTTTGGAGTGACCTGAGTGCTTGCGTTATGTGGCGGATCCTAGCGCCCAACAGGCAGCTCACTGTGACCTTCTCTTTGTTCAGCCTGGTGCGCAGGACGTCAGTGTGTCTGACAATAAAGTCAACTATTACAAGAGTATCAGGTGTGTTATTCAGCCTTAAGGGCTGTGGCTGCTTGGCACACTGACTTTGTGGGCTATGTGTTGTGCGTGTTTTGTTTTGGGGTAGCATTTGCTTGGATGTCTCTGTTGCTTAGGTAGACTTTTATTTAGAGCCTATGAGTATGTTTTTGTGTATTTAAGTGTTTGGTTCGCTGATGTGGTGGGACTATGTGATACTGGAATTGTGTTGTGTGAGGTTACCTTCTCCTCCTGACTGGTTTCACCAGTTTTGAGATGAGAGAGCTCAGCCTCCAGTTTGGCTATATGGTTGTATCTCTCACATATATTTGAACCTGTTTGGAGGAGGAGAGGGTTGTCCGTGTACATGAGACAGTTGTAACATTGCCTCAAAATTCCCAGATTCACCAGCTGGACTGGAGAGGAAACCATTTACTCACCTTTGGACATGCTAGAGTAATATAGGGAAACTGAATTAAGACGGACCAATAGGGGTCAAGGTAATCGTAGAGAGTATAAGAGTAAGTAGTGCTTATGGTTTAATAAGTCACTAAGTGCTAACTTGTAAGATTACATATTTGGACCAGTGAAGGGCCTTAGAATGAGAATATGGTGTTTAATTTGAGAGACAGAGCAGTTCTAAGGGAAAAAGTGAATAGCAGACTTCGTGGAGCCAGGAATAGTTTAAACCCAATTAGGCGGCGCTGCCCGTTGTTGAGCTATGCACAAAAATGCGCAAAACTGCACAAAAGAGGGTTTTAAGAGAGGGAGATGAAGGAGTTTGGAATTGACCCAAAATGGCCAATAAAACTACAGTTTCAAGGCAGTAACCACTCCCACAGGGGCAGGCAGGCTGCTCAATGTTTATCACTGCCACTGATGAACAGAGAGACTTCCCTTTAGCCCAAGCAAAAAATGGCCTCCAAGAAACTTACAAACAGTTCAGAACAGCAAGCCTGTAACTGAACTTATTTAAATCTCAGAAAAGTGGGGAAAAAGCAAGATATTTTTGTTTTCTTGTTTTTTTAAAGATAGCAGAGGTTCACAACTATCAACAAGTTATAACAGTGCAGTAAATGACCCCACACTTGAGTGCTAGGTCAGAGACAGATAAAATGCAAGTTTTAAGAAAAAAAACGATTTTAAAAATAAGTGCAAACAGGAAATTCAGTAAACAGCTCTAGGTTGTGTTCTAAATACAGTTACCAATGCAGAAATCAAGTTTAACAAGCCAGAAAATGCTCAAAGTAGGTGGCTATGCAGAAAAACTTAGCAAATATTCTGAAGAAAAATACTTAAAATCTCAAAAGTGGCTCCTTTCTTCTCTCAGCGTTTTCTCCTCTTGGTGGGTGCTTCCTCAACAGCCAACAAGTCTGAAAAGATGCCAAAACCACAAGGCAATCTGGTTTTAAGAGAGGGAGATCAAGGAGTTTGGAATTGACCCAAAATGGCCAATAAAACTACAGTTTCAAGGCAGTAACCACTCCCACAGGGGCAGGCAAGCTGCTCAATGTTTATCACTGCCACTGATGAACAGAGAGACTTCCCTTTAGCCCAAGCAAAAAATGGCCTCCAAGAAAATTAGAAACAGTTCAGAACAGCAAGCCTGTAACTGAACTTTTTTAAATCTCAGAAAAGTGGGAAAAAAGCAAGATTTTTTTGTTTTTTTAAAGATAGCAGAGGTTCACAAGTATCAACAAGAGTTCCTGTGGGGGAGATGTTGTTGGGGTCAGAGACCAAGATCCAGTCTAAGATTGTTCCACAGCTACCAGTTTTGTTGGGTCTAGTAATATTGGTGATTAGCTGGCTGTAGTTGAATAGGTTAATGCTAGAGGGGGAGTGTTGTTGTTTGAAATCTAACAAATTAATATTAAAATCCCCAAGAATTATAGTTTCTGTGGTTATATTGCTAAATGTCCAAGCTAGGATATCCTATAATATGGGAATATTGTTGCCAGGGGGAATGTACAGGACAATGATACAGAGATTTTTGCATTTGTTTATTTTTATGGAGGTTATTGAGAGTTCAGCAGTAGAGAAGTTGGGTATAGATGAATTGTATGAGACTATATTGAAGGTGTTGGGATAGATCAGACCTACTCCACCACCTTTTTTTGTGGGGCATATCTAAGTGTAGGCATGCAAAATCAGGGGGAAGGAATTCAGAGTTTTTATTGTATGGTTTTAGCCAGGTTTCTGTTGCAGCAATAATGTCGGGTTTGTTATGTGCTACCCAGGCATGGAAATCAGAGACCTTATTGTGACTACTTTGAAGGCTGATTGTTGTTAGATTTAAGGATTTGAGGGAGCTGTGTGGGTTAGGAGATGAAGTTGGGGAACCAGGATTAGGATGGATATCTCCACATAAGGTTAATTTAGAGAGCTTATGTAGGAGAGTAGAGAGTTCTAGATTTTTTCTTAGGCTATGGTATAGATGAGTAGGATGTTGTGAGTTGAGTTTACAATTTGGGGGGATAGTTTAGATTTAAATCAGAGAATGTTGTCTGTAGGGTATAGGTTTGGTGAGATGTCATGGTAGGTACTGAAAGGTAAATTATGGGTGGAGGTTGTGGAGGTGGGTTTTTGGTAGAAGTCTAAGTTGAAGTGGGGTAAGTTGTAATAGGAAGGTTAAGGGTAACAAGAGGGTAATATATGCTAACAAACTAACAGTGCTACCACTGTTACAGCCAGTACAATACACACAACAGTTCTGAGATCAAAATCACACACTAGAATATTTCTTTAAACTGCTCAGCACTACTGACATAAAAATGGAAGAAGTTACGCAAGAGGTAAGGGCAACATCATCACAATTAATAATAACACAAGAGATAGTAAATTTACCTCTTTAAATGTGCAGTAACTCAACTTTCAACAAGAACATGGCTGACAACTCCAACTTAAGCTTATAACTGTAGCAATCTTCAATTCCCTCCCAAAAAAGACATGTGACACAGAATTAATATAGTCATTTCAATTGTTTTACTATACAACAGTATTTACCTGTTCAGATAACAGAGCCTACCTGGAAGCTCCTCCTGGGGTGAGATGGTGTCTTGGAAGGTGTTGCGACCCCATCTAGGACATGCTGTACTGCACTCTCCTGGCAGCTGTTTGGATCTCTGGTACTGGCCAGGAACTGTTCATTGGGGGTTAGTGGTAGTTCCTTAGCAGGCCTTCCCCCTGTAACCATTTGGTCATGGTCCACTTCAGCTGATCACCTAGATGCAGATGTGGCCATGTCAGTGGCCCTGTGGCACACCTGTTCATATGTTCTGCAATGGCTGCCCACAACACTGACATCCTGGACAATCTGCTACCATATTCACATCCTATATGCCATATCTCCCCATCCCCTTTCCAGAAGAAAAGCACCTGCTGCCTAAACCCATCAAATATTACTTAGTATTCAGCATCATTGAAGGAGGGTCTCCATGGATTGACACACCTAAGTGGCATACTCACAGGTGTCCTAAAAGACAAAAGAAGTATAATACACATAAGTATCACATAACTACAAAATAACTGTTTCCAGATAAAACAAAACAGGTAGCCAGTCAGTATTACCCATTGGAGAAGCAAAAAACAGTCTAGAGATGTGAAATACTAACAACAGGCAGGATGCAAAACAAGGAGAGTAACAAAACCAACATGTCCTTGTTTGTCCAATAACAGTGACTTATCTTTGCTCCCCCCAAAAGAACAGTCAATTCTTGTTTGTGCTATAACAACAACTCATCTTTGCTCTCCCCCACAAAAGAACAGGCAAATGGCCCATTTTGCTAATAAAACATCTTTGAAATCCTAAAAATGCTATCAAAGGACCTGTTCCTGAAACATTTGTACGTATTTATCACACAGCATTCCATTCTCATGTACTGGTACTCATGTGTACCTCTGAAATGGCATGACAAACATGCCCATGCCATCAGTACACTTCTAACTAATGCATACAGATAAAAGTGTAAAAGCCTTTGCTTCACACTAATCTTAAATACATTCCAACATATGCAGTATGTAGGTGACAAAATAAGAGCATACTTGCTGAAGTTCAGTACTCCTCTGTACAGATACATTCTGAAGAAAAGGCATTTTTTGCAGTCTTCCAAACATATACAACTCTTCTCACTATCAGTTTGGCTAGCTAAACAGTTGCCTTTTATATGGTATAGATAATTAATGGATTGCATCTGTCTTTGTGTTTCATAGATGCTAATTACAGCATAAGCAGCTGAATTGCATGCTAATCAGCCATTCCAACACAGTGGAGCTATTCAACAATTCATGTTGGTTTTTCCTGTAGATTTCAAAAATTTTTGGAGTACAGACATTGAAAGTCTACACAAGCAGAATGTTAGGGGCTGCCACTGCTTTAATCCATTTTGTATGTGATACAGGCTGAAGCCAATGCTGCTGCTACTGCCAATAGATCCAGGTCAAGAAGGAGAAGAGTTTTTAGGCCCTGTTTTACTTTTCACAACCTACATTACATGGAAATCACAGAGTGGACAGGAACACACTGCAGGAACTCTGCAACCTCTGCCACCCTCAACTCACAGCCTGAGCCAACTGAGGGGAACTCATCCCAGTGAAAACTAAGGTATGTGTAGCCCTTAGAATCTTAGCTACAAGTACCTTACAGAGACGAACAGGGAACACGCTGGAGGTGTCACAGGCATCAGCACCCAGGACCCTCCACCAGTCCTGGATGCTATGATCCAAAATGCCAGTGAGCACATATATTTTCCTCATAGTTCTGAAGAGAGGGCCAGAAATATGAAACAGTTGTAGGAGGTAGTGCACTACCCTGCAGTACTGGGTGCCATAGATTGCACTCATTTAGAAATGAAGGCACCACCTGCGAAAATGGTAGGGTCTCCATTAAAAGAAAGAGCTACCACTCTATTAACTGCCAGGTCATGTGTAATGCAAAGGGAATCCTCTTGAATGTGTGTGTTGGTGACCCTGGCAGTTACTACAACTCACATGGCTGGCACACATCCCAACTGTGCCAGATGTTTGCTAAGGTGGATATCCCACAAGGTCATTTACTGGGGGATGCAGGCTATGCATGGGAACAGTGGCTGATGACACCCATCAGAAATGGACACACACTCATGGAAGAACACCATAATGAGGCACACATTCAAACCAGAAATGTCATTGACTGTGTATTAGGGCTGCTGAAGTCACAGTTCCAGTGCCTAGATACATCTGGGGGAGCACTGCAGTACAATCCACGGACATGTACAGAAATCTTCAGAGTATGTGCCGTGCTACCCAATGTAATCCTGAGGAAACAGCTGCAGCAGACTCAGCATGGGGATGGCGCACACATCCCACCACCAATGCCAAGGTCGCCACAGCCACAGGCAGACGAAGTGTCAGAGAGGGAACCACCAACTGCTATGGGTGTTGGCAGATATAGGCATGCTCCGTATGCCCTTGCATTGGCTAATAGACAATGAATAGCACACTCACTCACCACCTAGGGGTCTAAAACCGTCCTCCTACTCACACACATATAGTAACATTGATGCCAGGCAACTCACACAACCTTTACCTCTCCATGTATTGGCTGTGTACTGCTTGCAGCAGGCAGAGTCAGACCTGAACAAAACTGTGGTGACTGTTGAATTTACAAGTTAAGTCCTGAACCTGGAGTGTACTGTTCAATAATATTACGGCATATCCTTGTATTTCATCAGTTGGTACAGTAAGCAAGTACAAAGTGGGAGACTTGTGCAGAAATTACCTTAACATGTGACAGCAGAAACTTATTTACTTATATGTCTCCATTACTAAGTAGTAGGCCTCAGGCATCAAAGATTCACACAGTCATACGTCCCAAAAGTACTGATGATCACTGCATGCCCTCAGTCTAGCACCATACATTTGTACTGGGAAATCATTAAAGAGAGAAGTTAGAAGGTAATGATACCCATTGCAGTTTCTGACTTCACAACCCTCTCAAGATCAAAGAACAGGCAGGATGCAAAACAAGGAGAGTAACAAGAACATCATATCCTTGTTTATGCCATATCAGTAACTCACCTTTGTTCCCTCCCAAAAGAACAGCCCATTCTTGTTTGTGCCATAACAGTGACTCACCTTTGCTCCCCTCCAAAAGAGCAGTCTATGCTTGTTTGTGCCATCCACCCTGCCCTTCAGTTGTTGGCAACTGCATGTCATATTATTCCTAGTTAATAACCTCATACATTTTAAAGCCAATTATATAGAATGGCTTACACACTGCATGTTTCAGAATACTGATCAGGTAACTCATGAATGACCATGAAACACAGAAACGTAAGTCAGAAATGTATATTTGCAAGCAATAATCATAACAGGTTGTGTGATCACTAAGTGCACTACATCCAAATATATTACATAGAATACATTTACAAATAACTGGTCATGCCTTGATATCATTGTACTTTCTGTTGCAGCTGGCTGTGTGAAGAATGACTTCAGTTTTTTGCTGCAAATCTGTTTGTGTGACAAAGAGGATAAGGCACCTATCCTGTTTTCTGAAGGTGCAATGGAGTGAGAGTTGAAATCCAGACCTATGTAGAAATATCTCATGTGTACTAACATTTTCTACTGTGTATGTCATAGATTGCTTTTCCTCATTTCAACTGTTTCTCCATACTACTTAGCACAAACACGGGAACCGGAAAAAAAATGTTGGCTTTTTCCATTTGTGCTTATCCCATTTGTGGAAAGTGTGGTAGTGTGCAAACTGGGCAACTGGATTACCCAGAAAGTATACAACCAAAAACAGAAACCAGATACATTCAATTAATGCTACTGGGCATCATGTAAACCTGGTAAGTGGCATTCCATGATGGTTAACAGCAGGAACTTAACAATGACTACAGTAAAATAGGGAATGTCATATCATTAGTCCTGTGGCAGCAGGTATAAGTATAGGGCTGGAGTACAGGTGGTCCTGAGTTCTAATACAGGGTGTGCAACTTTTCTTTTCACTGTTGTGACATTGCAGTTTATAGTAATGAACTGAAACATGAACAGCTGTTATTTCATCTCTCTTGTGGCAGCAGGTGTAAGTGTAGGGCTGCCATGCACAATGTCCTGGGTTCAAATGCACCATATTCCATATACTCTTACTGTTGTTCCACTTTCCATTACAGTCACTCTCACTTATAGCACTTGACATAGTGTAGATTATCTTAATTATATGTAAGAGGGCTAAGACACTGACATTGGGTCATTTATTTATTTATTTATTTATTTATTTATTTATTTATTTATCTATGTATTATCACATTTATTATCAACTGTATAACTGTGGGTATACTGTGTACTGTGTTCCTGTAAGTATATTTCTGCTATCTGGACTAGCATTTGCCTAACACTCTTACAAAACTGCCTGTGTAATTTTTCACTACTTAACACTATTGCCCACCACTTATCATTGTGCAAATGCAGGGCTTGGGGGATGCGCACTGCCGAGCACCATGTTTGTGCAATGGTAAATGGTGCACAACATTTTCAAACAGGGTACACACTCCTAATAAACTCAATAACTGGAATCAGCAGGAAATCATCATTCACCATTGCTATCTGTCTGTGGCAGACATGGCAGGTGCTCCAGGAGATGGTGTCAGATTTAGGGGTCAGAGATGGGGTGTCCAAGATTTTTGTTAGTGAAACACCACAATGCCAGGTTACTGCAGGGGAAGTATTCTTGATTGCAGTACAAGTCAGAGGCTTGGGATAGTTTGGCCTAGGCTGTAACCAGTGCCACCAGTATCCCCTGCATTGGTGACCAATGTAAGCACAACTTTAGTAACCTATGTTGCAGGAAGAGGAATATCCTCTATGTTTGGCTCGAGGAATATAGGATAGAGGACATCCCACATATGTCTAAGTATTAACTACTGAGAGTATGTGTAAGGCTTAAAAGCTGAATATAGGCAAGGTTGGTATTCATAATGGTATTCTGTTCTGTTTTTCCACAGCTGCCATGGAAAAGGGGGTTAATGTTAGGACCTATAGTGCTAGATTGTCGAGGATGAGGGAGGTGTGTCGTATGCATGCAGCAGAAGAGTAGTGTTATTGTAGCATTAGAAGTTAAAGATAGGTGTTTTAGTATTTTGTAGACATATCAAATTAAGCATGCATATCTAAACTGTTAACGCAAGTATGCATGCATTAGTCTGTAGCACAAACCAAGAGTACAATATTAGATTTTAGTCAGAGGTTGTGGGTTCAAATACCACACTTCTCAAATATGCAGTAATGTTAATTATTCAATTATGTGTAATGTAAAGGTTTAAAGTAAAAGCTCTATACCTGTGGCACACATACCCTGCTGTAAACAATAATCTGTATAATTGGAACACGGATATGTGCAATATATGCACATGTAAAGGAGTACCTGCTGCAAGCTACAGTACAATGTGCATCTGTTAGGAGCTGATAGTTTTAAAAGTAAAAGTTATCTGTTAAGGGGTGGTAGTCTTAAGAGTAAAGGTTAAAATAATAGAGTGAAATAATTGTATTAATGCATTGTATATCACATATGAAGGTATTCATCTTATCTTTTTTCTCTCACCCCCAACCCTTATCTCTCTTTTTTTTTGCTTTATTTTATTTTAGTTTTTTATTTTTATATTTTTGTTTAATCTTATTACATGCCATCAAAATGTGTCCATGTCATTCATGTGTACCACATCACGAAATGCTCCACAGCACAGCAGGGTATGCCTGCCCCACTGGATCTGCATGCTCCCATTCCATTGGATATGCCACCATTGCCCATCACATCTGGGAGCCAACTTGGCAGCACCACTTCTGTTGCCCCAACACTACCTGCTATCTCAGGTAGTCCTTCTCCAGAGAATAGTCCAGTGGTTCCCTTTGGGAGCAGTGGCAGAAGTGGTGAGTTTATCACTCACATAAAGTTGCCAGGGATGGTGCATAGGGTTGTGCACCAAACTTTTGGTGCATGCCTACACAGGCTGGAGATGCTGCTCCCCTTCATTTTACATAGTAGTAGGAAGAGGAGAAGCAGACATCAAGCACTCCAGCCAGTGGTGGAGTGAGGTGACAGTGATGACAGTCCTGTGGGTGAGGACTCGATTCTCACCCAGCTTGATGACCCCATCCATGGTGTCCACTGACCTGTTGTGTCCATTACTGTCCCTGTTACTTGTCTTATTTGTCTTGTCTGCCTACAACTGCATCCTCACCTATAAAACATACCAGACCCAGACATACCTATGTCCCTTCCCCAACATTCCTCCCTCTCTCTCTCTCTCTCTCTCGCGCGCGCTCTCAAAAATAAATAAATAAATGGACACCTGTCCACAGAAATAAGAATCGTTCCATGTGTCTTCTTGACACACTTGATTCAGTCCAATTGACTTTACAACATGACTGTCTTGTGTTCTCCCCTCTCTCTAGAGGTGATAGTCCAAATTCAGCTAATATTTTGCATATATTATCAGTTTTTACTGTTGAAGAAATGGATAGCTATGGTTCTTTCCTACCTCCTTCCTGCACATTCCTTTATTGCTTTCCCTTTGTTCTTTCCCCTGCTTGGTCCCCATTTTACTACTGTGCTATTTTCCTCATTTCTTTTTTTAATGCATTATTGTGAGATGGTGTGCATCATGCAGCAAAGTGCAGCAATGATAATATGAAAGTAGTTAAAAGCATTACATACAGCTGTATTCAAACCCAGTACCATGTGGCTCCAAAAAAGGAATGTATCACTGCATTAACATGTGCTGCCACAGAGTCAGTTAAGTAACAGGTGTCTTCCAGAGGCTCAGTACTAACTCTCAGACTTTAGCAATGGATCCCTTCACTTTTTGGGCTCCATGTTTGTGCATTGCACACTAATGGTGAGCATCAGCAAACAGGTGCAATTACCCCCACTCAGTGTCGATTAACACCTCTGAGGTACATCAACACACAGCAACACATCTCATATACACAATTCATATCATTGCATTATCACTCTGTAATAAAAATAATTTTAAACTATGACATACAGCTGTAATTGAACCCAGTACCATCTGGCCCCAAAAAGTAATGTATTTCTGCATTAACTACATTAACACATGCTGCCACAGTCAGATAAGTAGTAGGTGTATTCCATAGACTCAGTACTAACTGTCAGACTTTAGCAATGTTGGAGAAAGAATGGATCCCTTCACTTTTTGAGCTCCATGTTTGTGCAGAGATGCTCATCACGCACCAACGGTGAGCGGTGACAAAAAGGTGTGGTTACTGCCATGCAATGATGCTTAACACCACTGTGCCATGCCACCATACAACAACACATCTCGTATAAACAATTCATGTCATTGCATTATCACTCTGTAATGAAAAGTACTTTAAAGTATGACATACAGCTGTAATTGAACCCAGTACCATCTGGCCCCAAAAAGGAACATATCACTGCATTAACTGCATTAGCACCTGTTGCCCAGAGTCAGATAAGTAACAGGTGTATTCTACAGACTCAATACTAACTGACAGACTTTAGCAATGCTGCCACTGGAATAGGTACATGACATTCCCTTATTTACTAATCATTCTTAAGGTCTCCTTTTTGCCTGTCATGCAACACTGCACAAACAAGTTAAGCACAACCAAAACTTCAATTCATTCCTCTGTTTACCTGTGATTGAACTAAGTGCGCATCATGCAAATAATGGTCAAAAAATAATAAAATAATAATTATAAAAAAACTGATAGAGAGAACCCAATTTGCCAACAAACGAAGAGGAGGTTGGATGTTAATGAAACAGAACCTGTGAACTATGCACTCCTTACATGCTTTTCCAATCCTGATAGACGTACATGTAACACACTCACCTGATGTAAGCATTCACAGTTGCCATCCATTAAACACAAATACTGAGGGACTGCCTGCACTATCTTACATCACTGCATGGATGCAATTTGTGGGGATTCAGCAATTCTAATGAGTTCAGACCTCATTTGCATCTTTACCATACTGACAGCCCTGAATCTACACCAGATGGTAATCATGTAGCTAGGGAAATTAGGGGAGCTGAAATGTTTATGTGTTGAACACAGAAGAGAGTATATCTGTACAGAAGAGTACTGATTTTTAGATGATATACCTGCATTTCGTCAGCTATACACTGCATATGCTGACATGTAACTATGAATAATCGGTTTAATGGCTTTTATATTTATTTTGATTAGTACACACTTTTACACTTTTATCTGTCTGCATTACTTACAAGTGTAATGTTCATTTAGTGGTGGGGGAGCAAAGCTGCATTTCTTTTTTATCATGAAAAAGGATTATGTTGCTATTGTTACTCTCCATTCATTGCATCCAGCCTGTATCTAATGCTGTCACATGTTAAGGTCACTTCTGTACAAATCTCACACCTTTTATTTTTTATTCTGTCCCTCCTTTTCGTGGCTGTATTCCAAAAGTTTTGGAATTCACGCGGAATACCAGCATGGAGTCTACGCGGTTGCTTTATAGTGCATTGAGTAGTTCTGCCATGTTAGATTGGTTAATTAGCATGTAATTCATCTGCTTATGCTGTAATTAGCATGCTGCAATGTTTACCTTATTTGCATGGGGGTGTGCACCTCTATATGGTGCTTACTGAATCTAAGACTTTTCTCCCCTGCATATGCGATGTGCACACAGTGAAAATGACAGTGTAGGCTTTATTGAATCCCCGTGTTTCTATTATGTTATTTTTGACAACATTATAATTTCACAGTTCATACCACAGCTGTTGGAGATAAATGTAACCTTCAGGAAAGAATTTAGAACATGATAAAGTATAATGTTTATTACAGAATCAAGGAATGAGCATCGAACTACTGAAAAGGTTGGTAACCAACTGCACTGATTGCACTGACTTTTGAAGCATTCTGACACAACTTCCTTCCTGTTGATTGCACTACAAGGTGATTCAAAACTAAAAGGGCTTTGAGTAGTTCTACTATAGGAAAGTAGGCAGTTTACAGAGCATTAATAGCTTTAACAGATACACTGACTCATTATGCTCACACAGAAAAAGAAATGTTTGCATATTGTTTGACTGTTAAAAAATTCATAACTGTGTGTCTAAAAGGCACGATACAGAAAATATTGTTGACTTAGAAGTATAATACACACCAGAAAAAATGATGCATATTACAGATACCCTTAACAGAGTATATCTTAAAGGAGGTCAAGAAGAATTACTGGTAGAAGAAACAGAAGTGTAATGGGTTATGAGTCGGCTATAGACGGCTGATGAGAAGTCCAGGAATTAAATGCTGCTACCAGAAATAAGCCACAGATGTGGCTTTTATGGGACATCATCACGACGGTATAGCCAGATAGTGAAAAGCACATTCATCCATTGATTAAGGCTTCGCTTCCATTCAGATATCAATGGTCATGCATACAAGAACTTATGTTTCAAAAGTGAAAAGGCCATTTTTCTTTCATATATGAGAAACCACATGTCATTTAAATTGCACAAATCTTACCCTAGGTATCCCAGTTTTCCAGTGAAGTAGCGTACAAGATCATGCACTGGCCTAATAATAGTAATAATACTTATATGCAAATTGAGGAAATATTAATAGATCATGGTCTGTGTGTCATGTTCAGGAATCAAAACCAGAAAGAGAAGTTAATTCCAAATGAGATTCCCTCATTGTTATTGTTAAGTGCTGATTTGTTCTGGTATGAAAACCTCACTTACTTTTATTTGTTTTAGCTATTAATTAAAATAATTATAAATGGTTCAGCATATGGACACCATTAGAGTTCTGAAATCAGTGATGTAGGCATGGCAAACCAGGACAGTTATGGCTAAATTATCCACAATTTGCTTTCTAGGAGTTTAAATCTTTTACCAAGGGGCATTTGAAGATTATTATATCTAGTCCATATTACTCACAGTAGAATGGCCAATTCAATAGAATGGTCCAAACAGATAAAATATTATAAAGAAAAATCAGTTGGATCCTTGCCTTTTTCTACTAGAAAAGTATCCCTTAGCCACACTGTAGGTCTTCCACCAGCAAAGATCTTGATAATAAGAAGGCTCAGAACATAGCTTCCTGCTTTATTTTCTTGCTAAATCCAGAAAGCAGTCAAACAGCATTAGACCTTCTTTAAAGAATCAGTTGAAACAAAGCAGTTGTATGTTGAAATAGCCAACAAACTTTCAGTTCTGAAGAAGGGAAGGAAGTTCTGGAACTAAAGATGATTTTAAATCAAACTTTGTGACATTAAATGCAATTATGAGCCACAATACTTGCTCAACACATGCAGCCAAGATAATTTGTTATACAAGGCAGTGTTAAGCAGCTATACAGAAGAAACAGAAAACATTTAACAAAGTTCTCTGAACAGGTTCTATACAACTTGTGAAGTCTTCACAGTCAAGAACTGCAAGAGGTCTTCTCTTGAATCTATGACTTTTGCTACTAAAACTCATACTAACTTAAATATAAAACTTTTGCTGCAGCTATTATAATTCACTGGTAATATAAAGTATTATGAATGGGTGCCCGATCATAGTCCACTCATTATGTGTTCAAGATAAGGATGCCAAGAAATTCATCTGAAGCACTAAACGTGCCTGGGCACACCTACTACGACTGAGTCTCCCCAGGAAATTTTGGATCATGTTGTGATGCTGTTTAAAAAAAGGGCAGGGACACTTGATTATGTGCTTGGTGAAAGTATATATAAATTGTAATAACCCATTGCACACCAACCTCTTGAATGCAACAAGCATAGGGAGTTAGTGCTTATTACAAAAAAGAAATATAATGGCTGCTTTAACCATGGCCTTGCTCTGTCATTTCTCACCACAGGTAAAAGGGGAATGAATGAGCCAATTGAATGAGAGATTGCTGACAGTCATTGGGGGGAGTGGGTAAACAGAATGTCCAGCTTGGCATTACAAAAATTAATATTTGTATAAATACAGAATAGAAAAACATTACACTACAATCACTGGAAAAAACACATCAACCATAATGTCAGATAAAAACATAATACACAAAACATAACTATAATGCAAAAATTCAGCTACTTAAATTTTTTTCAGTAAAAACAAATATACATCCCTCCTTCATCATGACTTTAACATCTCTACTCTAAAATTGCTTCCTTTAATTTATTTTTAAATATTTCATTTATAATTTACATCCTCTCTTTCTCTGATTTTCCTTTCTCTTAATCTGCTGATCTGGAGGTCCAACATCTCTGATTAAATTATTTAGTAACCCCCCCCCACAGCCCCTTACCCCCCACACACACACATTTATATGTTATAAATTGATAGAGTAATACAGCTAGATATACATGTACATCTATACCTAATTCTACAGTCACTCATCAGTGACACAAATATAAAATGCAGGCAAAATATTAATTCAAAAACACATTTATATAATCTCTTAGTTGATGGACAGTGTAATCAACAAAACAAAACAAATTCTATTCAATCAAAAATAATTACTAATGACTAAATTTATGAATAGAGGTACTTTGCAAGCTGCTTCTAGTGTAGAAAAAAGTAATCACAGACGTTACTGGAAGCAATGGTTTTTGTGAACTGTTCTCCTTCTGCTACAAATATGAGGAAACAATGTTTCTATTAATTACAGGGCTGGGAAACTGTGGAACAAATTACTTACAGGGACTAGAAATGCTCATAACTCTCAACCTTTTATAGCAAGAAATCTAGACAAATAAAATAATGGGGGGACAAAAGCCCAAAAATATGGACACTTTTTAAATACTGCTCTCACAAATTTAGAAGGTTGATAGAATACCAGGTTTTGCATTACCATGGATTTTCTGAAGGGTATGAAGTCTGAAACTCAAATGTCTGTCATTATTTTCTAACTTCAGTCCTCAGCGATTTTGCCTGAAAAACAGTTTCATGAAAAACAGACCAAAACATTTGAGGCAAAAGTCTGGACAGTTGAGTGCAATGGAAAGGCGCCCAGTCTTGATAGTTTCAAGCTGAATTAGACAATTTTTTTTTGATGAGGTCTAAAAGGTCTATAGAATTTGTTGAAGGGTAGTAAACTCATATAAGGTCACTGTTGAGGTCCTGAATTTGTTCTAACTGAATATTGAACATTTAACATTGAAACAATAGACTTCAGTGTAATGGATGTCTCCTACAAAAATGAATTAACAAACATCCCACAAGATACCATAGTACCACATCTTAAGCAACATAACCACTGAAATCAAACCCACAATTCAAATTATGACCATTTGGCATTTTGATTATAGAGAAAAAAGTGAATTAAAATCTGTGGATTGGAGTTGAATTAATTCTGAATGAAGTGTTTAGCATGTTTTTAAACTGCTTGCACTTCCTGCTGGTCTTCTGAGGTGTCCATTCACTGTGTGTAAGCAATAAATGTGTTACAGCTTATGATAAAAGGGGATACTGCCAGCCCAGCTAGCTGGAATTTTGTAAATAATTATATGTCACTGGTGAATATTGAAATTATTTATACAAGATGCTTGTGTTACAAATGTATTACAACTGTATGTCATGTGTATATCAAACTGCTTGTATAAATGTGTGTATTGAAAAGGTATTTGCAAAGTACTGTTTGAAATGTAACCATAGTGTGCTACTACTGGAAAAAAAAACAGAAATTTATATGCACTATTGAAACTGGGATACAAGAGGTTAACCACAGTCTAGTAAATTTTAGAAAAACAACTTAAATTAAATCACTTTATGGCTAGACTATAAAAGATGATATATTTCAGTTTTCAATGCAGCAAGAGACACAATGTCTGTACTTGGAAACTTTCTGTATTATCTTTAGGGTGAAGTAATTACTAGCCTTGAAAGCACAAAGGAATGCAATTGTTTTATGACTTCTAACATCTGCCAGAGATCTGAGGAGAAGCCCTTGTCTTTATAGTTTTACAGGTAGATGCTAAATGCTGCCAGCTTCTAGCAATGGGGGTTTTGGGCCTGGGAACAAAAAGTCATATGACAAGAAATGATGTCATTCTGCAAGCTATCCCAGCAGTAATATTTTAGATATTAATTTGAGAAGTCCCTTAATGAGACAGAACATTCTGCATTCTGTCTTGGACCTGACAACAACTAAAAGATCCATTCATCACATCTGCCTTGCTCTATTAGTAAGTTTTTAGGTCATAGTAATTCTCCTAGATACAGTCAGGAATATAGTAAAGCTTAGCTTAGATATTTTTCTTTATTTATTTGATACTGTCCTGCAATGCTGTTTTAAACATTTCCTGTGGTTTTGAAATCTGATGTCACTGTGAATATATATTCAGTATTGCCTTGTTATTGTATTATATATTATTAAATATATTTAAACATTTCATTGTGGTTGACCTGTATACAGATATTTAATTTAGAGAGTACTTGCATATTTATGTGGTGAAACTGTGTGGGCCATTCCTAATAGCCTTGCTCTTGGTCAAAGTAACATTTGTGTTAATATCAATTTTACACAGAAAGATTGGTCACCCTTTGTTAAGGGCCCTAAAGTAGCTGATAAGGAGCTGACTGGTGGCAGTGGTAACTACCTTATAGTGTGGGCAGAAGGGAGCATAGCTAGTAAACCAGTGCCAGTCTCTCCCAGGTGTGTGTGTGTGTGTGTGTGTGTGTGTGTGTGTGTGTGTGTGTGTGTGTGTGTGTCTGTTAGCTACTTCACCAGGGACACGAAGCACTGGTTGGACAGAGAGAGTGCTGGGAGTTCTTGGCTTGGTCACTCAGCTAAGATCTCAACTGTATAGTGTCCCAGTGGGGACTCTTATTGGGGATCTGGAGAAAAGAGTGAGAAATCAGCCGCAGACTGACTGTGGTCTCTGTGTGCTCTTAAGAGAAATTGCACCTGATGCAGAGAGCTGCATCTGGAAATACTGTGCGTGTACCTGTTAATCTCCCAGTGTACATCCCCCTACTGTTGCCAATGGTGAGAAATGGGGCTCCTTGAATACTGGTCCAGTGGCGGGGCATTACACAGCTTTCAAAGCTCCTTAGCTTTGTTTGCCAACTTTTGTAGTATATGGAAACAGGCAAAGCTCCATGAACTACAAAGAATTATGACTGGATCACTTTGATCATAACTTTGCATGCAGCGCCCCAATTACACTAAAAAATGGCCAAATTATATCCTGGTTCAGTTCTGCTAAAGCATAAGACCAGCCTTAACAACATTTAGAATGGTGGTGCTTAACATTTGTTAAGCACCTCCTATGCATTCTTAAGATCAGGTCTGCACTAAAAGAAGACAATGCTGACCAGTTAATAGCAGCAACAGAGCAGAAAGGACTTTATCTCCTATTTTTGCTTGCTGTCTGCTGAAAAACACATGCATTTTGAATGTAACTGTTTACCTTAAACAGGTATGGGTAAAGATGTCAACCACTTTGCGACTGTTTTACTGGCTTTCACAGCCAGAACAGCACATCATGTTTTTTCTTATTTTTCACTAACTAGTAGTACAGAGAGAAAATAAATGTCCAATACTGTGAGAAGAAATATCCAGGAAATTGTTATGGCTAGGCTTGTACAGGCCCTAGGGCTGATAGCCTAGTACCAATCTATGAACCTATGAACCTATGAACTACAAAGAATTATGACTGGATCTTCAGTCATAACAAAGAATTACATGCTCTCAACATGGGTACTAAGATTCATCTCTCAAACTTTGCTCTTGAGGTGAATTTCTTGGTATCCATGTCTTGAATAGATAATATGCTCATTACATTCAGCAAACTGATCATAATCCTCTATGTTATGTGTTCTTGACATGGCCACCTACCTGATAAGTCTGTATTGGTTCAGTCCACTTACACAGTTAGATGAAATAAATCAATTAAATTGCTGATGCTGTTTTGGGAAAGAGAAGAACACCACTGTAATTAGCATTTGTTTTTATTATTTTCAGGGAGGAAAAACTATTACATTTTAAGGCTCAGGACAAGATGTTGCCAATATTACTGTTATTTTTCTGATTCCAAATACTGGGCTGCTTCATTTTGGGATTAATGAAACATTTATGTTATTTTTTGGATGGAAGCAAATGACACTAAAAAGGAGATTTTATGTTGGAAGAATATTATCAAATAATAATAATAATAATAATACATCATACTGTGGATTCATTATTTTGATATACTTACACTATTCATACTTTTGAGATTATTAGATAATGAATGTTAAAACAGACTTAAATGGGTGACAACTGTAAATGAATATAAAAGAAATGGCCTTATAATGAATGGTAGCATGATCCTGCTTTAAGTATTACAACTGCTACCGTCTACTAGTTGTGCCAAACTTGGGGCACACATTAAAGCAAACTGTATTACCAGAACAGCCACTCAGTGTTGCTTGTCACTGTCTCCTAAAACATTAGCAGGATACTTCGGCTGCTAACACTTTATGCTTCATAAACAGATGCTAGCCAGTTTTGGGGACTACAGGGCCCATAAACTCTTCTATAGACATGGACATTATTGTGGCCCATAAAAAATAAATATATATGCATTTCTCAGAACTATCTACACTCTTTAAATGTTATCCAATTTTAAACATTATTCTTCTGTGATCATAATTTGGGGTAATCACCAGATGATTTTATTTTTGGAGTTGCATTTGACAAGGCCAGTCTTGGAAGTAATAAATGTTTGCTGGACACCTACAGTAACTCAAAATGACATGAAAAATCAGAGTAAGTGTTACTAATATTTCTGTTTCTTTTTCAGCTTACAGTGTTTTGGTGTTTCAAATTAAGTAAAATAGCACTGGTCATAATAAATTTTGGCAGTAGGTAAATCTATATGCTGACAATTACTAACTATGAATCATGAAAATACAGTCAAATTGATAATTTCTCAACCCACATACATTAATAAGACCTTTCTATCATCTGTAGCCCAACTGTTTGCTACTCAAACATTTCAGTTACTTTTGTAGTGGTGGAGAGCAATTTGTTGTAAGTGATCAGTGAGTTTGATTTATTGACAGCTAGTGTGTTAGTACTCACATATTTTACTCATTCATCAGTTTTATGGTAGTCACCTGTTTCCAGGATTTAAGTAAGGATTAGGCCAGACAGGGTTTCTTGTCAGACTTCAGTAGTCCTGCGTTAAAATATGGAAGCTTCACTAGTTGAATATTCACTAGTTGAATATTAATCCACCTCTCAAACAGGTTTTACACCTGAATGAATAACATCTGAGAATGGCTGCACTTTCATACATAATGTGATGGCCATAACAGATAACCTAATTCTGTCCCATCATATTACATTCTGTACATTAGCTACATTAATATTAGCTCTTACAAATGTCTAATTGATAAAATGGAAAACAAATTAAGTATTTCATCATAGCTTAATTCTCATTAAATTCAGACAGAAAGTGCTAATTCTGCTGGTTATTATCAATTTAAGTATGCCTGCAAGTACTGCTTGTTGCAAATGGAATAAATAAAGAACTACAAAAAAAATCCTCCATCCCCACCCATACCAAGTTTTGTTTTTGTCTCTACTAACTCATCTAGTTTATTCATGTACATTTAGTTTGCATCTTTGCAGAGTTGGGAAAAATTGTCAGCTTTCATTCCTGATATGAAATGTGAGATACTGATGATCAGTTTCATTGTGCAAATTTTTCAGACATTACCAATGGTCAGTTTCCCTTACATGTTTTGGAGACAAGACCCATGAAGCCCCAAGGACAGAACCATGTTTTAGTGGTTATTCTTAATGTGTGGAATTTCACCCTAACTGGTAAGAGATGATATTATAGTTTTGTTTTTTGAATACTGAAGAGCAGCTTTTTCCATTTCTGCTCAGATCAGGAATTGATTATCTTCACTTGCACATACTGACACATATCACAAACAGATTCAATGCCATTCTAATAAAAGAACTAAACGTTATACCACTCACCCTGTTCTGGAGTCTGACAAGGAAACCTGTTCATTAGGTGTAGTTAATAGGAGGGTTCGATTTTCTCAACTAAATGCCATTTTTCTTCCAGACACGTCATTGCAGCCCAAATGCATACCTCTAGTTTTGCTTCTGCCAGAATGCAAATTACAGGATAAAGCTGGTTAGATGGATAAAACCTTTATCAAAACCTGCATGCTCATGCATGTGCAGTTTTCATCATATTCTTTCCAAGTGGTTAACTAAAACTTTAGGTACAACTGTAACTTCATTGCTGATCAGTGAAACAGGTTGGTATGATGAATGCAGAAATGCTTTTCCCATTTAAAGAATAACAGTAATGGATGTTTAAAGCAATCAGATATGCTGAAGAAAACACATTAATGCATGTTGGAAAAGGAAATCAAGATAAACTAATTGTTCACCAAGATATTAATACAGATCCACGGTAAGGTTATCAGGACGTGGAGATCTCCCAGTTTTAAATGTTCATTGCAAACATTATTCCCTCAACTTCAACTCCTAGTTCACTGTTCCAACAGATAACTGCTTAGATGTGGAATGCTAATAAAATTCCTGATGCATGCTTCTAGGACTATAGGATATGAAAGAGTGTAATAGCTGGCCAACAATTCTAAAACAGTGCTGAAATGCTTAAGCTGTTCCCCCTGTAAGCTTTGCTTTTCTAACATTAGATAGGATGACCCTTCTCTTCCCATTCAAGTAATTTTTGCCATCACTTGATTCAAAAATATTCTCCTCAGAGGGCTAAATTAATTAATTTTAGACTGGAATCCAAAATGCTCCCATAAAGCATTTTCAAGTCTTTAATAACTGATAAAAATATATTCAGCCATTTTTTTCTTCAGTTCCTGTATTTCATCTAACAAGGATTGCAGCCCTTCATGAAGATTTTTACTCTAACAGTAGCTAATATTTGAAAGCCACTTGTTCCACAGCTTTAAGAGATAACCTTTCAAAAATAAACTATTTTCTGCTTGAAATGTTTTTTCTAACTTTTGCTGGATTATGGAAAATAAACTCACCAAACACTGCATTTCTGTCTAGCATTTCAAGAAATGAGGTTTATGGGATGAATGATGAATGGCTTACTAATTTAACTGCATAGGTTTTCAGCTGTAAGTAGCCTAGATAAAAGGGGCTGACAAAATAAAAAAGTGATAGTAGAGGAATTAGTTAGGGGATCAATAGTATCGTAGTGTGTGTGTGTGTGTGTGTGTGTGTGTGTGTGTGTGTGTGTGTGTGTGTGTGTGTGTGTGTGTGTATGCACGTGCGTCTACTCATTCATGTATATGTGTATGACAGTCTGTAGGCTTGTACTAATGTGATACATGGCCTGCCAGTGGTAATTACCCATGAAAAGCCTGTTTAGCACAGTCAGTAATTGCACTTGATTCAAAGACATGCATACTACTGAAAACATGACGGAAGGGTTTGATCGTTTTGTTAATGTTCAGGATATATGAGTATGATGTCAGATCATGGAAAAGCACAATAAGATACTGGGTTGCTGAAGAGATTAATGCATTATATTGCCTAGCTAATAAATTTAAGAATAACATCAGAGTTGGGGTATATAGTTCATGGTTTAACTTCAGTAGGCTTGAATCTGGATGAAGAAAATATTACAGTAGTGATGCAAATATTTATTTATATTATATTATTTAATTTTATTGCATTTGTTTACCGGGAAAGTCTACTAGGCCTATAAGAGCTCATTTTCAGTGGAGGCCCAGGGAGAAAAGCTCCAACAAGTACATAGATACAGAAAAAAATTAAACATTAACTGACACAGAAGTAGAAAGAGTGTTACAAATAGTGATTAGAGTAATATATACAGAATATGTACATAAAAGCAGGAATTCAGTTGGTTTGATTACAGTAATATATAAATATATACATAAAAGCAGGAATCTAGTTGGTTTGATTACAGTAATATATACAGAATATATAGATAAAAGCAGGAATTTAGTTGGTTGCCAGATGATTTCAATCAGAGAGGTATAAACAGAGATATATTAATCAGCATTATTGTACCAGTATCAACAGGTGATTAAAAAAATAATAAATATGGAGAAAGTATCATCAGTCACGAGTAGCAAAAAGCATAGAAGTTTAGTTATCATATAAGGAGAGGGAAGAGGTTAGGTTAAAGCGCAGGAACATAGCCAGGAAGAGTTGAAATGATTTTTCAGTATTTATTTGAAGGTGGTGGTTCTGCCTGTGTTTCTGAGTTTCCATGATATTTCTTGGTAATGTAAATATGGTATATAGTTTATTTTAAATATTTGAGAAATAAGTTTGCCATTAAGAAAGTTAATGGAAAAAGATGTGGAATAGTGCTGGAACAAAGAACAATAAACGAGCTTTGAGTTGCTTAAAAAGTTAGACAAGTAACCAAACTAAATTACTTTGATGTGAATAAGTCAAACACTTTACAGGTAGATGCAAGCCAGCATGGACTCTTGCAGTAATACTACAATAAGTTAAATTAGCCACATACAGGTCAAGAATGCCGCGGTGGTACAGTGGTAGCGTTGTTACCTCACAGCAAGAGGTTCTCCCGTTCGATTCTCGGCTGGGCTTGGGAGTGCCTTCTGTGTGGAGTCTGCATGTCCTCCCTGCAGTTGGGTAGCATTCAAAAGACATGCGTGCATAAATGGGCATGCCTTCGTTGAAGGTTGGGCGTCAACTGGCACCTTGCCTTTTCGTAAAAATCTACTGCCAATCATTAGCGGACCGGAGTTCTGCTGTGGCGACCCCTTACCGGGAAAAGCCGAAAGGCAAACAACAGCCGCATACAGGTCAAGAGAATTTACTGACAGCCTAAAAACATATGTACTGAGACAGAAAAAGAACTGCTAGCTATAACAAAGTACTTGAAAAATTCTGTGAGTATATGTATGAGACACACTCTAGTGGAAAGTTACCATAAGTCATTCTATGATAGATTCAAAATGTTGTGGTACAACACACCACCAAGATTGCAGAAATGTTGTTTTGTTGCAGTAACAGAAATATGATTTAATGCTGAAGTATAATTCCGGAAAATGAATGAAGGTAGCATATACACAGAATCATTGATGTTTGCTAGAATAGCAAGGAGATGTCTTACTCAATTACAGGAAGACCATGGCGTTAGAAAAGATTTCAAAGATTCCTGAGGTTATAAAATAAAATGTTACTATGAGAAAAGGTGTAGTTAATGCACTGAAAGCTGTATTTCAAGGGCTAGAAATTCAGAGATAGTAATATACAAGGACAGACATGAAAAGGTTTTCAGAAAATAGACAGTGTCGGAACATAGGTCTTAACTATACTCACTCTAATGGTCAAATCAAGAGAACCGTTATAATTGTCAAAAACCTCAAGTAGAAGTCATAGAGCATGAACAGCAGTTATGTTGTAGGCAAATACTTAGTGATAAGGAAAAATAGAAATACTCCACAATAAGGTGAGGAGCTATTGCCAGGTCAATTACTAAAGAGTCATAGGTTGAAGAGTAGAATTTATATAGTCTTTTTTTTTTTTTTTACTTACATTTGAAAATACAATACTGTAACAGAAGAAAAGGAAACAAAAGCAGTCCAGCCACAATTTTTGTTACAATTAATATGTAAAAATGTTTTTTAGTGGATGGGAACATGATGAAAATTCAGGACATTTCTGGTGAAAAGCAAGCAGTGGGAGTTATTCTGCAGCAATATAAGCAGGCATCATTTGTTGTTTATATGGTGGCTGGGAAACTACAGAGAAGTAACAGAATATATCTGTTCATGAAGAAGAAGGTCTCATAGTGACTGCACTAAATATATAAAGGGTGTTTATAATGGTTCTGCTATATAAGGTCCACTACAGAAATGCTAAATGTTCAAAATCTCCTTAGGCAAACTATAAACAAAAATTTTGAAAATTACTAATCATGACAACCAAAATCACCTCTCACACAATATGGGAAAAAAACATACATCTCCCACTTCCTACGTTAAACTAATTGCAAAAGGCAAACAACCAGTTTCCTTTTGCAAAATTTAAGTAGAAACAAAAAAAAAAAAAAAAAATAACACTACCAACAAATATCATTGTGTAGAACTGGGGATAGGATCAGGGTCGAGCATAGCACAACCTTACTAATCTGTGCTAATCCTAACTATTACCCTATCTCTGCCCTGCACCAAAATCCAGTCTTGCACTTTACTTTTCAGAAAAAAACTTTTCCTAATAGTACCTCCATACAAAACACCCAGACACACTTCCCACACATAAACATGCATGCACTAGACTAAACCTACTCCTTGCCTAGGCTTTACTCTAACTTTGACCTACAAAAACTAGTACACATGTACTCTCACCCATAAGACTAGCCCATTTGTCTATTTCAAGAAAATATACTTTTGAGAAAAAGTAGCTCAGTAAAAAACATCACAGTTCACTTTGTAAAGAATGTGAATGTTCAGCAAAGTGAACTGTTTGTATATGTCAACTGATTTTGATCAAATGACCTAAATGTCAATGTTCACAATGTCAACCAGAAAATGTAGACATTGCAAATGCTGACACACAACTACGTATGTACCAAGCAACAGCATTAGAGCATACAAAATAAAAACTTAAAAATTCAGCAAAAAACAATATTTTGTGAGGTGAGACATGTCCCGTGCATCCCCAACTCCCCTGAAAAAATCTGCATACTAAGTCTGAGATCACAGTTTATCAAGAAAAGAGCATATTCCACTACCTGTGATCTTACTATCTGTTTAGTTAACCAAATTTTGAGGACTAAGTAGATGTTAACTAACTATACTGTTGACAATAATCAGCCCCCCCCCCACACACACACATAGGTCTAGTTCATAACATTGAAATTTCATAATGTTGAATTTCATAACATTGAGACCATAACATTGAAAATTCAAAATACTGAAAACCCAAAACATTGAAAACTCAGAACATTGAAAGTGTGCTTCATAACATTGAAAATTACATTGCACATGTAAATAAGATCCCCTTCACCTACAATAACATCTAACTAACAAACATACTTTCTACTATGTTTCTGTAGGGGGACAAGCCCCCTGCACCCCCACACCAACCCGTAAATTAAATATACCAACTCCAAGATCGCACTACAGTGGAAAAAAGTTAGTTTCCTAACCTTACTACATTGAGGTTAGGAAATTAACTTTTTTCCACTGTAGTGCAATCTTGGAGTTGGTATATTTAATTTACGGGGGTTGTGGAGGGTGCATAGTATATATATATATATATATATATATATATATATATATATATATATATATATACATATATATATATATATATATATATATATATATGTGTGTGTGTGTGTGCATATATATATATATATATATATATATATATATATATATATACACACACACACACACATACATATGCATATACGTATACAGATACATTAAGGTCACAAAACAACAAAAGGGCATGCTTTTCTCCCAGGTTTGTTCAATGATGTCATTAAATTGTGAAATTATGATCATTGACTGAATGATGCTGACAATTTAAACAACTGAAATTACAGCAGCTGATTATGTAAACATAATCTACTTGTGTTGTCATAAAAACATAGATGTAATCAAAGCAGTTCATAGAGATACCAAAGAGGTAAAATAATTATCCCAGGAGGCATTTCCACCAAAGGGTATTAAACAGAGTATAGTTCACCACAACTAACATCATGAGATGAACTGTCAAGTAACTCATTATCAAAAGAAGTTTCTAGCACATCATCAGCACTGCAAATCACAGAAAATAGTGAAGTATTTAAGATATGGAAGATTGTTAGCAAAGGCCTCTAAATATTCAAATACTTAAGGACTGATATAAAAATCTGACAAAAGAAGCAATGATATTTACAGTATTACATTTAGATACCACTTGAAAGTTATTTTCTGAAAATAATTAATATTTGAGATAATGTCTGTAGAAATTTCTGCGGTTATATGTTTTTTATGTAAGTGAACTTATCTACCTGGAAAGAATAAAGCAACATTTTTTTTTGCTTCTGAAAAGGGAACATAATGCATGGCTTCACATCTTTAAAAATGGTACTTCTAGCCTTGTTCAAGGTCCCAGATGTCTATGATATGGTCTAGTTTGTTGTAAATTGTAAACTACAGCACAGTCTTAAAATTAAGATGGTGAAGCTGGGAACACAGAATCTTATGTCTCATGTTATCATTCATATTGATAAATATTTGAGATTACAGAATATGTTACATTACATTGCATAGCCTTACTGTCAGTTGCTTAATATGGCATTGGTTGCATCATAGCTGCTTGGGCATATCTGCACCAAGTGGTAATTGCTTATGTGTTCTTCTCATGCCCTATAGGAGTGATTGCTTAGTTTTCAAATTGCACAATGTTGTGCACTCTCTGAGCAGCTTAATGGTTAAAGACCTTTTTCAATGCATTGGAGGTCACTCTTCCTCTAATGACAGTGATCTTGGAATAAGAATAATAAAGTAAATGGGAGTTTGGTGAAGGCTGCCACATACTGGGGTGCAAAGGGCTTGCTCACTGCAAAAACAAAACAAAACCAAAAAAAAACCTTTTTTCCTGATTTTGCATTTTTTCCTTGGCTTAAGAGCTTATGTCTTGAATGTTTGTGAATTCAGACTATCAGGATCAAGGACTTTTTTGTCAGGAGGTGATCATCTTGAGCCATGACAGTGAATCCTGTTATGCAATGTCATGGGTCTATATTACGAAAGTAAAAACCCTATGCGCGAATACCAAAACATCGACCCCTATACCGCAAACCATGGAAATCCTGACTGCACTAAACAGCGAAAAAAAAAATCGAACTGTCATAGTCGGCCAACCCCACCACTAGCTATATACTACCTACCCAAATAAAATAAATAAACCACATACATACACTAACCAAACCTTACTTCTAACCTAAAGTAAAGCACAAAACTCTACTTCTAATCTTACACTAAACCCCACATACACAGCTAACTATGCACTATCCTTAACCCCTCCCTAACCCTAAGGTCCATAACTACCACACACTTCCCATTCGAAAATATACACAAACAAAATAAATAACCTACGTACATACATTTAACAAAACCCTACCTCTAACCCTACAGTAAATCTAACATACATTACTTATCTAAACACTTACCTTAACCCACACCCTATCCTAAACTAAGTAACTATCCAACACTTACCTTATGCAGCTAATCCACAGATGGGTCAACCATGGAAATTCAATATTTCCATTTTCATGGTTTTTGACTTTCTCTCTAAGTCCACTTTGTGCTATACGGTTCGATGTTTACGTATTCGCATAAATGTCTTTTCACTTTCCTAATATAGACCCCAATGTCATTACTTCCCTTTATGGATTATGAAACATGTAGATGCATACTATACTATACCATTGATTAAACAAGAAAGAACTCTTAGGGAAATATATTGGAAGACTCTGAGACGGCAATTGATTAGGAAAATTAAAGTAGCAACATGCAAGGTGAAAGGAATCATCAACAGAAAGGAGACAATGATGAATCTTTATACATAAATATCATTAATAAAACATTAAATTAAGGAGAGAATTACTGCATAGTGTCTTTTACTAAAATATTGTCTCATAGGAAGAGGTTTCTTCCATAGTAGAAAATGAATGACTTTAACTGGTATGGGATCTGAAAAACTTGATCCATACCACTAGGGGAGGCATTCCAAGCTACAAGTTAATGATAACATTTTGTGTGGTTGAATCTAATGATTAAGGTCACTCTCTATGATTAAGTATTTAGTATTACTTGACTGACATGTAATATGACATAAAGCTGTAGTTTTCATGATGCAGGCATGCACACACACACACACACACACACATACACACACACACACACACACACACACACACACCCACACACACACACACACACACACACACACACACACACACACACACACACACACACACACACACACACACACACACACACACACACACACACACACACACACACACACACACACACACACACACATATGCAGGCACGCACGCACATGCGCATACACTCACACGTGCGTGTGCACATACATACTCACATGCACACACACACACACACACACATGCTGGCCATCACCCAATGTAATTTACATTTTCAGAAACAGCCTGTGTGAATCCATCACTATTAATACATAGCTAATAATAAGACACTAAATAATACAAGTTTTTCTAAATAAAATATCGATGCATAAACATTAATACATGGCTAGCCCAAAGTCAGAAAATACTGCAGGAGGTGTAATGTATCAAATAATCAAGCTTGAACAGTATTTACATACAAGTTGTAACAGCTTAAGAAGTACAATATTTATAACATTTGCAATATTAATCTACAGGTATGTAAAATGGAAGAGGAAAGCAAGAACTGGAGGACAGAAGAGTCTGGTTAGGTGGGGATACTGTACAATAAATTGTTCCTTAACTTTAAAGTTTTGCTAAACAAATTTAAGTATAAACATTCATCACAGTCTCCAAGAGAAGGTTTTTTTTTAATTTGTTACACCATAAATAGCAACGCAATTCTGTTTGTTCAGTATAAGACTAAATACAAGTGGAAAGTTCTCTGAACATGCTGTTCTGCGGTTGTAGGACCTACATGTGTCTGTATACATATATGCATATGTGTGTGTGTGTTTATGTGTGTGTGTGTGTGTATATATATATATATATATATATATATATATATATATATATATATATGGATCTTAATAATAAGAGAGAGAGAAAGAATACTAGTGGTGGCTAAGAAGAAGATAATTTCAATTTAAAACCATCCTACTAACCTTCCACATCAGTTATGTGAAAAAGAGCATTTGAATGTTAAATATTTCTAGACTGTTTGTTATTACTGAGACCTGAAATCAGCTGAGAAAACTTGAAAAAAAGAAACTTAGGCGCAGGGTATTGGTTTTCTGTTCAAAAGAACATAATGGAATACTTTCCCGATATGCTAGTTGGTTCATGGACATTAAAGCAATGATTTAAGCTAGTTAATGACTGACCTAGTTATTTTACTGAACTAAAAATTCAAGAATGAACTATAATTAATGGTTTGAAATTTGTAAGAGATATCTCCTGACTTATAGTAAACAATCTAGACTATGTGAGATTAGTTATACTAATCAGAAAGCTTAGAATCAGTACAAAATTGCTAAATTTGAAGCATCACTGTAATGCAACACCACAGCATTAAATCCAAAGGCATTAGATTCATACAGATCAAGACTGTCTGGCACATATGTATCTGAAAAAAATCATGGTAATGTTGGCAGGATGGTTCCATCTGTACCCGTGTCAGTGTGGCAGGACTGAAATGGTATTATCCCCCTACAGCCTAACTTAAAATAAATATTTCAATCTATGTTTGCACCAACTCCTGGAAATCAAATCACTTTCCAGGACTCTCTCAAATAATTTCATAGGTACTTTAGCATAAGCCACTCAGTGGAGACACTACTTTTAGTTTATGTGTGTTTTATGTATAGTACACAGTAAAACTAAAGTTCAGTTTAAACTTAAATACAACATAGCAAATTAAGATTAATCTTGCTCAATACAATTCTTACAGTTCACATCTGAGTGCATTAGCCATCTTTTAAAGTCTTCAAAGGAGCACAATAATTCTTGCATTTACAGACTTGGTGCTGCATTTCTCATCAAACTGTCTTGCAATCTACCAAGATATCCACATTTACATTCCTGGTACTCCTTGAGGAAAGACACATGACTTCCAATGATATGTCTGGTATTTCCCAAACATTTTCTGGTCAGGATCCACCAGAAGCCTCCACTCTCAGCCTTGAATTCCAACTCTGTGAAAGGCAAACATATCTAACATTGTAGGGTACCAGCTTCCTTTTAGCAGCACTTTTCCAGGTGACTTACATTAGACTGTGCTATTACAGCTTTTCACTACTGCAGAGCACTTACAGTGCCACTGCCATCAAGCTTTTTTACCTTTGTATATAGTACACATGCAGCACTTTCATAGCTGAAACAATCACTGTGCCAGAATATATAGGCTCACTATGTCGGTATAGGAAATACCAAGTGACAATTAACTTAAAAAAGAACAAAAACCCGCAGAAGAGTAAATCTTAAAAAAATCACTTTTCTCCTTAAAACTCCATGTGGGAGGCCTAGCCCCCCGCCCCCAAACTTATTTATACCAGCTCCAAGATTGTCACACCTCAGAGAAAAAGGAATTTTCTGAGAAATGGCATTTGGACATAGTATATGTAATTCCGTTCTTTCGACCATTCAGTCTCTGCATTTCCAGACTCATGATAGCAGGTCCAGACATTTTAAATGGTTATCTAATATATATATTATATGATGCTGTATAGGCTGACAAATAATACAATGTTACTCTCATCTCCATAACCAGATGAAACCTTGTAATATGTATATATGGAACTGCGCACGCACACACACACACACACACACACACACACACACACACACACACACACACACACACACACACACACACACACACCTCTGACACACAGACACAATACACACCTCAGCAACTGTTACTGTTTTCAAACATGGTGCTCGTACAAATTACCAACTCAATTGTGATGCAACTGTGTAATAAAAAAAATACTCAATAAGGGAGACAGCACATACAGGGTTAATAACACTATTTGTGTTTCATTAAAAAAATGGGAAACACTGTCAGGGAACCAAAAAGTTAAAGAGCTGTAACATGACAATTTTCTGCTCTTCAGCTTACATTTTGTCAATGTGTAACATATGCATACACATTGATGCACAAAACACACAGGCACCCATGTACCCAGACATACATACAACTGAGATAAATGTGTGTGTATAGATATATATATATATATATATATATATATATATATATATATATATATATATATATATATATACACACACACACACACATGTGTATATATATATATATATATATATATATATATATATATATATATGTGTGTGTATGCATATATATATATATATATATATATATGTATGCATATATATATATATATATATATATATATACATACATGTGTGTTTGTCTGTGTATGTGTATAAACGTGTGCATCGCAGTTCATATATTGTACTACAGACACACATATTTAGTGTATGAGGTTTTATGTGATTTCAGCATTTCTGTCAGACAGGTGGGTGCAGTAGAGAGCTTGGTGCTGTGTCATTACCTCATACATATTCGCTGGCTACCTCTGTCTGTCCTTAGCCATATGTATTTTCCTTATTCATAGAAATCTGGTTCAGTCAAAACCACAGACAGTTTGCTCTCATAATTCCTGGAGACAAAAATATGAAGAAACTCCAAAAGCCATGTAATAAAACATCCGGCTTCTCGGTCTACTGCAGAAGAAATTTATTGCTCTAAATTTCATGTTTCCCATACACTGTTGATGTTTCATTGGTATTCATAAAAGAAATTTTAAAAAATACCAACTTGCATAGGAAAGAACAAGTATTCACAATCTTGCTATGACAAGATATTACTTGCTTTTTCAGAGCTGCTTACAAACTGTAAACTAAATTCTTCTTCCTCTTTAGGAAATTGATTTATTTAGAAGGACTTCTAGGAGTCCTCATTGAAAATATCATAAACATTTAAATGCACATTTGTTATTAAATTACATTAATACCATCTCCTGTTAAGCTAATTTTCAGTTTAGTCACTATGTGCAGAGTGATTGTGATCATTTTTAAATATGTTTTGCTAAGACATTGCTTACCTTCATTTTTTACCACTTCAGTATTAATATCCACTCTCCGTAAACTTTCTTTTTTTCATTTTTCTCATTAAAAATGCATATACTGTAGTGATATACAACGTTAAATAAAGTGCAGCCAGCTCTGTGGTCCAGAGAAATAAAGTCCTCATTGTGACCCAGGCAACCAGTGATCAGTGACTCGTGCTCTGAAGGAGTCAGTTGGAAAAGATTAAATGCTACTGACTTATCAATCCAACGGGAGGGAGGCCGAGCACACATCTAACATTAGTAATCCTAGCAAAGGCTTGGAAACTAAAGCAGCATAACTAGGGTAAAGTCACAGATAAGGATAAGCAATCAATGCTTGATGTTGCAGCCAGGGTGACAGTTATTAGGAAGCACACCTGCATGAAATAGGCCTGTCTCAGCAGGGAGCAGTGTAGCAGGACATCTCTGTGTGCTGGGTCACTAAAGGGAAAACACAATGATGGCTGCCAGAATGCTGGGCTCCTGCTCACAACCTCAGACACAAGAGACATCTGATGATCATTCAGCAATAGAAAGAAAAGTGCTGAGCAAAAAGCGCTACAGTTAAAATGTAGCACAGAGGGCCGGCATTTATTTGCCGAGGATCTATATTGATTCATTGATGTACACTTACATTGACAATGAATAGGTTAAACTCTGAATCTTAAAAAACAAAGGGTTACACTGAACCCATTAAAATGCCCTAAACCTAAAGACAGCAGATGAATAAACAGCAATTTTTGCAGGAGATGGTCAAGTCCCCTGTTCTCCCCACACTCTAGCAACTTTATATATACAAAGTCTGAGACTGTCTAACAGCAAAGAAATTGACAAATTCCCTAACTCCATTATGTACTAAATACCCATTATCTTACACTGCTATAGTTTAGCCACCCACACGTAATCATTAAAATGTAGCACTCAGACAAATACAGTTCAACAAAATGCTACAAATACTACGATCAAGGAAGTGCAGATTGATTAAGTGGATGTCTCCATGCTAATGAGATGGGTTTGATTAGTTACATGGCTCCTAGATCTGGCTTGTGAGAGTGATGAATGCCATTTAGATAGTTTGTTTTTACTGGGGGAGATGCAATGCACAGTACACATATGTTTTCCTTGGGGTCAAAGTATGTCAGTCAGAAAATTAAGAATAGAGCAGACAGCTCTTAGCGGTCCATGTGTGGCCATTCCTAAAGTTAGAGATTTGGGCATATTTAAAAGAGAAAGCCCTCCAAGCTCAATATGATGTGTGCCACTTTCTTCATCATCAACTCTTGGTCCGATATTAGAATAAAGAATAGTTGAATACTGCCATTGCTTTGCACGCAATAACTGCTGCGACAAACTCCTACCCTCATGCCCCAAAGCTGAATTGGATTAAGTGGGTTAATGAAGAATGAACGAATGCTAGCTTCTTAAAATATAGTACCCCCATATAGAACCCACCATTGCATAAACTTAAAGCATCTAGGATGGCTGGAACTACAAAACCTGATTAAATTCCACCAACTAACCATTGCCCATAACATTCTTTATAACCCTTCCAATACTCCAATTTTATCTACCCTCATCACCCCCTATAAAAATCAGAGGTCCTTAAGATCAGCAGACAAACTGCTTGTACACACCTCTAAACCTAACAACAGGGCTGGGGATTCTCTCTTCTCTAATGCTGTTGGAAAATCCTGGAATCTTCTTCCCAGTGACCACTCCTCACTCACCTCTTTACCACTCTTCAAAAACAGACTGAAACTTTACCTTAAAACACATTGGCTATGCCCTTGTACCAAACCTGACTAGTCATCTATCTTTTCAAACTGGGCTTTCCCTATCCATTACTTCTCACTTACTGTTATACCGTCCTATTACTATTTTTTATCATCTCTCTCTATATTACATTATTTCTATGCTCTGTGGATACTGTTTTTTAAGTAAATACTTTATCAATATCACTACAAAATTAACTTCTTTTTTACTATTGACTTTACCTGTATAATGCATTGTACCTGTGAAATGCATTGTTATTATTCTTGCCCGCATTGAATATCCTATGCTAACCTTTATGCTGTACTACATATGTTACTGTTGTATATGGACATATATCCAGTTAGACTAGCCCGGTCAACAAATGTAAAATAAAAATAAAAATAAAAGGGGAAATATCAGACTTTACGGCCTACACTACATATGTTGAAAATCAGAAAGATGCTTATTAAATAAAACTTAGAATGGGTAAAAGAACTGCATGCAGGGCTAGAAATACAACAGAAAAATAATGTATACCTCTTGTTACTTATTCATATTACACAGTATAAGTTACCTGAATGTTTATTCTTAAATAAAGTGCATTGTTATAGCTGGCTGAATAGCCTAAACAGGTCTCCTCTTCTCTCCGACTCTGTTATGGTTAAACTTTACTAAAATTTTGTTGGGTATAAACAGCTTCTTACCTTTCACTTTGCAAAGAATACACAAATAATACAAAGAGTTGAAAACAGAGTACTGAGGTTTACACTACTGGCAGACGCAAACAGACACCACTGTATTCGCTATGAAAGGCCCAGTGGTGCAAATTACAAGCAGAGACATATACCTACTAAACAGCCTTATATTTAAAATTCTTACACAAGGTCACTCCAGATCAGAGATCAAAACTACTGTGAGGAACAGTCAAGATAATTCAATGACATTGAACAGACCTAGATTCAGACTAAACAGGGGTGAAAAAAGATTTATCTAGAATGAGACCAGTTATATGGAATGAGCTAGAATCTGATAAAAAAAGAAAAATTAAAGCCATTCAAGCATAAAAAAAAAAACACTTAAACAGCATTTACAAAATGAATATTAACATACCTGTTTTGGTCACATTGGCTAAGATACATGCTAAATTAAATCTGTCAGAGAACCCTTTGTCCTATTGTAAGACAACCTTGCAGCAAAAATGTGAAAAAATGCACTCAGACTCTGAAAACAAATATTTATTCATTATTAAAAACATCTGATGTGTTTGAGGCTATATAATTGTACAAAGACAAAATGATCAGTTTTAACAATTGGCTTAATTACTGTTGTCATTCTAAGGGGATCCAATGTCTGTCTGCTTGGGATGACATGCTTGACAAGCCACGCTGCTTTGCAAGGGATGGCTTGCACCTGTCACCCCTGGGCTTCCGGATATTGGCCAAGGCTCTTGCCACCCCCATAGTGCCTTTTTTAGGCAAGGCTCAAATGACAAACCTACCTCCCTAGAAAACACAAGTGGAAAAAAACTAAGGGTAATGCTGCTCAATGCCAGAAGTCTAAACCTCAAGATGCACGCCCTCAAAGCCCTCCTCAGAATGGAGAACATCAATGTCTGTGCAGTGACTGAAACCTGGTTCAAGGCTCCTGAGAGCACCCCAGCACTATCAGGTTTTACCTCATATCATGCTTTCCGGCCCCAAAACTTGGACCGAACCACAAAAGGAGGGGGAGTATCCATTTTCATCAAAGATACCCACACCTCCAGGTTAGTGGCAACGCATGAAGCATCGGAGACTATCCAGGTGCAACTAACCATAGGCAAAACTGCCTTACAGTTTGTAGCATGCTACAGACCACCCTCTCAAACTCAGGAACCCCACACAGCCTTCCTGAAGACACTGGAGAGTATGAATGTCTCTCCAAATACCATCATTTTGGGAGACTTCAACTACCCAAACATAGACTGGGAACATTACTCAAGCCCCAACACCCTAGCCCAAAGGTTCCTAGAATTCATAAACTCAAATGCAATGGAACAACTAGTCACCATTCCCACAAGAGGAGACAATATACTAGACCTGATCATCACAAACATGGGGACAAAATGCTCCACAACGGAAGTATATCCCTCTTTGGTAAGATCAGACCATAAATTAATCTCACTGGAAATCCACATCCCGCCCCCACCCCCTGCACAAAAGACCACAGTGAAGAACTTCTCAAAAGCAAACTTCACACTTCTTAAGACTGAAGTGGTATCCTTCAAGGCCCCTGGGCCAGTGGAAACCACAGCCCACACTGCTGAATCCTTTGCAAATGCCTTCTATGGGCACCTTCAAGAATGCATGGATCATGCAATCCTAAATAAAACCAAGACCCATTCCCCAAAGGCAGGCCGGTCTGGTGGACCCCAGCCATAAACAAACTTTACAACAGGAGGAGGAAGCTACTACATGACAGAGCAAAATCCCTAAAAGGGAAGGCATCTCTGATCAGTACTAGCAAAAAACTACGATCACTCATAAAATCATCCAAGGCCAACTTTGAGAGAAAAATCGCAAAAGACACAAAAGACAATCACAAGGCCTTCTTTAGCTATGTTAGAAACCTGGGTGGAAACTCCCAGATATGCTTAGAGTTAGTCCAAAATGACACAAAATACACTGAACCCACTGACATTGCCAACATTCTGGCAGACAGGTTCAGTGCAAATTTCCTCCCCTCCCCAAAAGGAGAAATAACTATCCCAGCAGAGTGTAGCCTCCCTAACATCTCAGATGCCCAGGTGAGAGCCGCCCTCTCTAAAGCTAAAAACACAGCATCAATGGGACCGGATGGTGTCCCGGGCTGTGTGCTACATGAACTCCAAGAGGAACTAGACCCACACATAAGGCTGCTGTTTAATCTTAGCCTTACTACAGGATACGTACCCAAAGAGGGGCGTATGGCAACAGTAGTCCCACTTCACAAAGGTGGTGCTTCTACGGACCCTGGAAATTACCGCCCCATTAGCTTGACGAGCCTGGTCTGCAAAGCTATGGAGAGGATCATTATGGAACTCATAAACAAAGACATTGGGGACCTACAGACATTGGATCCTACCCAATTTGGCTTTGTCAAGGGCAGATCCTGCCTTTTGAACTTGGTCAACTTTTTTGAAACAGTCACTAAGGCCATTGATGAGGGTAAGGCAGTTCACACAGCCTACCTTGACCTTGCAAAAGCCTTTGACACAATACCCCACTCGGGCATCATAGACAAACTCACCAGCTTAAAGGTAAACCCATATGTCACAAGATGGGTTGCAAACTGGCTCAAGGACAGAACCCACAGGGTCAGAGTTGCTGGAGCTATGTCAGACTCTAAGCCAGTCACAAGCGGTGTCCCACAGGGCTCAGTCCTGGGACCCCTCTTGTTCGGCATTTATTTTTCCGAGGTACAGGCAAACATAGGAGGATTGTGGCTGACAAAGTTCGCATATGACTGCAAACTGGGCGCCATAATTGATACTCCAGCGGACACAAACATCCTTCAGAGAGGCCTCATAGAAATGGATAATTGGTGCCAGAGCCATGGCCTTAAGCTGAACGCCAAAAATGTATAGTCATACCCTTTGGGAAAAACAAGGTACCGACAAATTACCACATAGGCGGTAATCCATTAAGTACAGAAGAGGTAATCAGGGACCTAGGGACCCAGGTTGACAGTAACCTCTCATTTGACACTCACATTGCCAAAGTGGTTAGGAAGACCTTCTATATTGCCCACCTTATCATGAAGGGTTTCACATCTAGATCAAGAGAGGTCATTGTGCCCCTGTACTGTTCTCTTATCAGGCCAATGATTGAGTACAATGCCCCATTTGGGATGTATCTCACCCGACACCTGCAGCAGTTGGAAAGACCCCAAAAGTTCCTCACCAAGAGGATAAAGGGTCTTAAACATATGTCATATGCTGCCCGACTGAAAAAACTCCAGCTCTATTCAGTCGCATACCGCCTACACAGAGGTGATCTGTGCCTGACGTACAAGGCCATGTCCAATCCTGAATTAATGGACATGCTCCACCTCAGAAAATCCAAATCCATCAGAGCCACGAGAACAAGTGACTTAAACCTCAACACAGAAATAAATAGGATGTGCTGGAGGGACAGATTCATAACCCAGAGGCTCCCTACACTCTGGAACAGAATCCCAGTCCATGTTAGGCAGAGTCCCTCACTGACTCTATTCAAGAGAAATCTCGATGAGTGGATGGGAGATCGTAGGTTTACCCCGGGGGTCATCTCTGTGTCACTACTAGACAGAGGCATAGTAAACTAAACCCTAAAAGGGCATAGTATTCTCATCCTAAGGGGTGGTGTAAGCCACACACACTCTGGCTAGGCTTATAAATGCCCTAGGGCAGATAGCCTAGTATGAACCTATGAACCCCAATGTGTCGTATCTTAAATAACTAAAATAGTTTCCTATATGTACAGAGTATAATTACCATGTCCAAAAGCTTTTTAGGCTTTATTTCTATAGTCACTTTTATAATTGGCATTTTGTATACCAAATATTGAGAAAATAATTAAATGTATTGCAGCCTGTTTAATTTCTCTATATGTAATAATATCTGTAATATAAAATCAGAATCAAAGAGCAGGTACTAGTGCAAAAGAACGGGTATAATATTGGCGTTTCAGAGTTGATAACTGTTCAAGCACCCAAGTCCAAATCTGTTGATGCAAATTCGTTTATTTAACAAATAAAACACGGATAAGCACTTTCACTAAAGTTAGCTTCTTCAGATCCTACAGACAGGGAATCAGGACAACATATTTATAGTCAACGTAATGAAGTAATTACAACAATTAAGTGAGTTAATTAAAAGAGTTAATTAAAAACATTTAAAGTGCAATCACATAGACAAAGCAAGCAATTATATATTTTGCTGAGACTTGTAGATGTGAATGTATAAAATTGACTGTGATGTAAAATTAAATATGTATAGGTCTATAAAAGGTGCTCTTATTGTAGGGGACATATATAAAATAAAATGCAATATTGAGACTTAAAGTTTAACAAGTATATATATTATTTAATGTGTCTACGTTGCTTAAGATAAGGTTTTATTGATGCCCTTTCATTTAATCCATGTCCTTTATCTGCTCTAAGTTGAATTTTATACATTCACATCTACAAGTCTCAGCAAAATATATATTTTCATCATACATTTTTTCATCAATTATATTTATCACAATATTCACTCATTTGAACACATCTCTAACATTTTAACATTTTTATTATTAACATTGGTTTTATAACATATATTTACATTTTTTACATATTTATACATATATTATCATATACACATATCCATTTACATATATATATATATATATATATATATATATATATATATATATACACATGACATTCATTAATTTATTCATTGACATGCCCACAATTTTACACATACACATACTATTTTACATATACAAACTGAACATATTTATATGTATTAATATTTATTATGTATTAACATATATATATTTATTTGAAGTAGTATTTAATTGATTTATTCATTTATTTATTCATATTTATTCATATTTATTATCATATATATAATCATTTTAACTTATACCAAAACAGTATTATAAATGTCATATAAAGATAATTAGGTATATACATATTTCATTTCAAAATGAATATACATTTTGTGGATATTTATTTGATTCAAATTGCTTGCTTTGTCTATGTGATTGCACTTTAAATGTTTTTAATTAACTCTTTTAATTAACTCACTTAATTGTTGTAATTACTTCATTACGTTGACTATAAATATGTCGTCCTGATTCCCTGTCTGTAGGATCTGAAGAAGCTAACTTTAGTGAAAGCGCTTATCCGTGTTTTATTTGTTAAATAAACGAATTTGCATCAACAGATTTGGACTTGGGTGCTTGAACAGTTATCAACTCTGAAACGCCAATATTATACCCGTTCTTTTGCACTAGTACCTGCTCTTTGATTCTGTTTTTTATTATTTGGTACATGTGTATTTATCCTTTGGACTGACTTCACTATCGTTTTTATTCACACAATATCCGTAATATGTCTGTAATTTTGTAATTCTCATATGTTTATCATCTTAAACTTTCTTGAATATCCTGCTGTTTTTTCCTGTTTTTTTCCGCACTGCTATAACTATTACCCTAGGATATTTTTCTATCCCTTTTCGCTCATGTGACAGACAAAAATGTCAATATTTTTCATTTAATTTCATTTACCAGAGGTAACTCATTAACTTCACTTACTATACACCCTAAGCATTCTAAAACATCTCCAAATATTGAGTGGTGTCTTATCAAAACCAAATGCATGTCTGTCTGTTTGTCTGCCTTTCCTGTCTATGAGTCTATATTTACTCCACAAAACAAAAAATATCAAGTATAAAGTACTTGAATAACTGTATTTGAAATTCAAGGTTTCAAACATATAAAACAATAGAAAACTTGAAAAACAAAAAACTTTTAAAACTTTTGTTTTTGCAGTGGGACTTGCTCCCTGCACTCTCCATCCGCCTTGGTGCTTATATATACTTACGGGAGCGCTACAGAATCCTGAAAGCTCAAAATCCTGAAGCCCAAAATCCTGAGACCAAAATCCCGAAAGTTCAAAATCCTGAAAACTCAAAATACTGAAAACACAAAATCCTGAAAACACACAGGATACTTATTCCAGCACAAGTACATGCAAAAAGAAATAAAACACAAACTATATTACTGTTTTGCAAGTATAAGCAGAGGGGCAAGCCCCCTGCACCCCCCACGTGGGGGGCTGCGGCCCCCACACCTGCTACTACTTATATATATCAACTCCAAGATTGCACTTAGTGTGGTGAAGTGCAATCTCGGAGTTGATATATTTAAGTAGCAGAGTGTGGGCAGCCCCATGAGTGCAGGAGGCTTGCCCCCCTGCATATAATTGAAGAGTAATATGTTTCTGTATGTACTTGTAGTGGAATATAGTAAGTGTTTGTATCCTGTGTGTTTTCAGGATTTTAAGTTTTCAGTATTTTGAATTTTCAGGATTTTGAAATTTCGGGATTTTGGTCTCAGGATTTTGGTCTTCAGAATTTTGGGCTTTCAGGATTCTGTAGCGCTTCCATACTTACATATGCATACCATCTCCAAGGTAATGCTACAGTGGCAAAGGGTAAATTTCTAATCTCCATTGTACCACAGTCTTGCACATGAGAAGAGCAGCAATTTGCAATCTTTTCATATTTGATCACCTTTTACTCTAGTCTTTTCTTTACTTGAACAAGTGAATATTCAAACAGCTGCATGACACCCATAAATATCATTAAGCCCCCCACCTCCTGTTGTGTTATGTTGCTGCAGTAGGGACATTTTTAGGATCCCATGGCTTTTTTACATGTAATTCTGTTTACATTGCTCTGGGCAGTGGCTATGAATCTTTTTTTTTTTTTTTTTTTTTTTTTTTTTTTTTGAGGAAAACTACCTGTGCTTTGCAGGTCAGAATTTTTGAACATGTGTACGCTATCTCTAGAGCAGATTCTTTAATGCAATGTTTAGGTAGTCTGCAAAATATAACAAAAAATATTTTTTTTTACATTGATTACCAGGAAAAGGATATTTAAAAGAGGGACCATGATACTTCTTTGGAAATCATAAAATTTAAATGGCAAGTCCGGCTGAATCACCTGCAGCCACCTAGGCTTAATGATGCTTTGAATTTTAAATGTATTTTAAAACAAAGAGGGCTTAGATAAGGAAGCCTTGTTCATTAATGCATTAACTTAATATATTTGATGCTCATATCGATGAATTATGTACATCTAATTGCACTGTTTTGTATTTAAATAGATTAGCACGTACATTATATGTTTGCAGTCTAACAAAGTCTTGGTATCTGGGAGACAAAAGTGATTGCTGCATTGTTCTAATAAATGTCATGTTGATTAATTTGTTTGTGTTTTTGTGGTATATTCATATGCTATAAAGGAAATTGTTACAGTAGAAAAGATACTTATGCAACTGCGGTGGTGGTGCTGCAGTAGCGTTGTCGCCTCACACTAAGACGTTGTCCCGTTCGATTCTCAGCTAGAGTGTCTTCTGTGTGGAGACATGCATGAATGGGCATACCTTCGTTTAAGGTTGTGTGTCAAGGCTGGCAACTCGCTACGTAAAAATCTACTGCCAATCATTAGTGGACCGGAGTTCCGCAGTAGTGACCCCTAACCGGGAAAAGCTGAAAGATACAATAACATAAAAGATACTTATTCATTTAGCAGATGTTGAACACTGGGCATTTGAGGAGGTATATTGATGGGTTTGTCAAATAGATAGTCAATATTGTGATTAAAAATTTAAAGAAATAGAAGTGAGGAAAGGAACATGGTAGGGCAGAAAATGTTAATATTGTTAAAAGGTGGGGTATAAAGCAGATTCAGATAAAACTATTTATGGCTACCATAAGGTTTACGTAAGAAGTACAGAGATGGGGTGGTGGGTAGTGTCACAAAACTATGTACATGACTAGCAGATGCTAGTACAACTAACTATTCAGGTATTGGTGAAGAATGGTTATGGGACATAGGATTCTGAGTAAAAGAAATGGTTTGATGGTATATGGCAAGCCGAAGATTATAGAGGCATTTATCCAGGAGATATACAGGGCAGATCCACTATTTAATAGCTGAAGCTTCACTTGAGTTTATATTCTGAATGGATTTTAGTGGTAGTGAGATCTGGTTCCATAGTTTAGCAACACTATTTGAATACACAGAATTACCTACAGTTTCAGATACTTTGGTAATAGTAACTATTGATGTTTTCTATAGTGTAAAGTTCTATGGGGAGTACAACTGCTCAACATGTTCTGGCTTACAGAGACGTCTGTAATATATAGCTAGCTGGAAAAGAGCTAGGTGATGTGGTAGTTCTAATCAGTTTAATTATCTGAGTGGTAGGCAGTGGTGTGTTCTGTTGTTGTAGCTTAATGTAGATTTTGCTATTTTATTGTAACATTACTTAAGTTTGGACAATTGTGAGACTTGAATGTTAGTGAAGATTGGTGTACCAAAGGGGAGAAATGTCAATAAAAAAAGTATTTTTTTCTGTTGCCCATTTATTTAAACGTGAACTGTATTAGTCATGAGTCAGATACTGAAAGATTCTTTCTGTTTTTATTAACTGGTCAACAAGGGTTAGTCAATTAGCAAAATGGAGAGAATTTTTCATTAAGAGACATGGTAAAGCTACACAGAAAGATTCTTTATTAGTATCTTGTTACTATGACTTCTTAAGTGAAGACTGCACTGACAGATCTGATCACACTAGCATTCTGTATAACACCTAATGTATCATAGGCTCCCTAACACACACACACACACGATTGTTATCCCACACCTACCTCCTGAAGTGTAACCACTCAGACAGTCTCACACAAACACACACACACACACACACACACACACACACACACACACACACACACACACAAATTCAGCTGCATTTATGTCCCTAGAGACACTTACACACTAACACACAAACACACACACACACACACACACACACACACACACATAGATTCACCACAACTACTCCTATGTGAGTGAATGGGTAAATGCCATAAAAACAGCATTCACTCTTTCCTTTTTGAGTAAAAATTAAAGAGGATTACTCTGTTGAGTTCATCCGGATGTTTCAGTTGTGTTTTAAGTGAGTTTACAAGGGGCAGTAGATGATTAGTTACTATTGCCTCTTCTCTCAGACAGACACATGAGCATATGCCTTCATAAATAAAACTGCTTTCTCTGCTACAGCCACTAATACAAGACAACAGAACTGTACTACAGCCACTACTACAGGTCAGAGAACTGTGCTACAGCCACTGCTACAGGAGATGAGAACTGTGCCACAGCCACTACTACAGGACAACAGAACAACAGAACTGTGCCACAACCACTACTATAGGACAAGAGAACTGTGTCACAGCCACTACTACAGTACAGCAGAACTGTGCTACAGCCACTACTACAGGACAACAGAACTGTGCCACAGCCACTACTACCGGACAACAGAACTGTGCCACAGCCACTACTACAGGACAACAGAACTGTGCCACAGCCACTACTACAGGACAACAGAACTGTGCTACAGCCACTGCTACAGGACAACAGAACTGTACTACAGCCACTACTACAGGACAACAGACCTGTGCCACAGCCACTACTACTGGACAACAGAGCTGTGCCACAGTCACTACTACAGGACAACAGAGCTGTGCTACAGCCACTACTACAAGACAACAGAACTGTGCCACAGCCACTACTACAGTACAACAGAACTGCACCACAGCCAGTACTACAAGACAACAGAGCTTTGCTACAGACACCACTACAGCCCAACAGAACTGTGCCACAGCCACTACTACAGGACAACAGAACTGTTCCATAGCCACTACTACAGGACAACAGAACTGTGCCATAGCCACTGCTACAGGACAACAGAACTGTGCCACAGCCTGTACTACAGGACAACAAAGCTTTGCTACAGCCAGTACTACAGGACAACAGAACTGTGCCACAGTCAGTACTACAGGACAACAGAGCTTTGCTACAGCCACTACTATAGGACAACAGAACTGTGCTACAGCCACTACTACAGGACAACAGAAGCAGGACAGAAGTCTCTGAACTGGAAAGGCTTACTGCAATACCAAAACATTTCAAGTCACAGTGTCTATATTGATATAAGCCTTTTAAATCCTAAGGCATGATTTTTGTGAAGTGCATGTCTCATGAGTGGTTTTCTACACCAATTATGTAGTGAATTTTACTTTTTTATTCTGTCATGAGTTTGTAGCATTATTTTACTAGTGTAGGTAGAGTTATGTTTATTTATGTTAACTTAATACCTTTTTGGTTAGTCTAATTTTAATTTGTGTAGATATCTCGAATCATGTTTGTTTATAGGTAATACCCGTTTTCTTCAAAAGAGTAGATCTAATTTTTGTTTATATTTTTATTATTTTAATTTAAATGTTTCTTTCTAATTTTGGTAAATTTGTATGAGGTTGTTTTATGTAGGTGTAGAGGTTTTTTGTGTTTAATTGTGTATTTTTGATTTTTTTCTTTAAGAGTGAATGAAGCCAAGTTACAGTAAATAGTAACTCTGCTTTAATTATTAAGAACATCCAGTAAGAGGTGATAAGGACCTGATGCTACCAACAGAATCGTGCTAAAAATATTTATAGTCTGTACCTGATAAACATATTTATCACATCCCTTTATTAGGTTACTGTTTTAAGGATAAATATAAATAAACAAATATCAAGTACACAGTATGTGACGATGGCCAAACAATATAGTGGCAAAGGCCTAGTCATCTGTTATACTGCACAAAAACAGGATCCTATGAAGTAATTTTGTCTTGCTAGCCTATATAAGTGAATTACTAAAAACAAAGAGATGACGATATGACATCAACAATAGGAATGGCTTTTCTTCTTTCCTGGATGGCATGTCTGATGTGCTGTAGCAAGAGATACTGTTACTACCTTTCTAGTAGTTTTGTCCTTTTAATGTTCAACTCTCAAATATGGTGTTTAGTCAGTGGAAGTTATCATCAGCAAATAAAGTATGTGATAGGCCTGCATTACTGCTGACACAGTTCACATCACTGAACTCTTGTAGACTTAATGTGACACCAGGGTGGGAGTGGGATTTTTGATCAGTCCCTGCACTTCTTTTGCTACTATAATCCCCCATTAGGCTGCAAGCCCACTCACAGAGACTAACCTTTTCAAAATGAGCAGTACAAATAATGGAGCAGATAACCAAGAGATGAGTGTTCAGATTCCACAATTTTACTTCCCCTCACTAAGGTATTACTGTTGCATATTTACAATCAGTGTTTTACATTCAAGCAATAACGGAGGTACTGTTACATTGGGTATTTCAATTTTGTATACACAATAAATGAAGGGGATGTAAAAAGGCATTGGAAGAAAATAGTTAAATATTTTGCAACTCCTGAATTTTTGTTTGAACCTGTCTCATACTTACGCAGCCTGGCTTACTCACGTGTAACAGTCCGGAAAGTTTGCAGGGGGCATACCTGAAACTTATCTCTGCATGGTGCAACAAGCTTATATCATTTACTGTAAACTCTTATCATAATCTCTTAAGCAAGAGTGGACATTTGTTTAGTGTTCAACAGGAATAACTGAGTTCTAACCAGTTTTAAAAAAAAGAAAAAAATGTCAGATTTCTTAAAGTAAGTTGTTTAACACTGTTTAAAAATATGTATTTTTCATTAGGGATGTAACATTCAAATGACATTTTACATACAATACATATTCTATTAATTTTTTCACAAATGCAAGCAAAGTGACAAGTCTTAACTCACACACATTGTGTGTGTGTGTGTGTGTGTGTGTGTGTGTGTGTGTGTGTGTGTGTGTGTGTGTGTGTGTCTGTGTGTGTGTGTGTGTATTTATCTATACATGTGTGTATGTAGTTTGTTTTCATATGTCTATGAGCACGTGTCTATATACATAGATTGTGTATGTGTGTGCGTGTGTGTTTGTGCATGTGTGTATGTTGAGTTGTACACACATTGATAGTTAATAAATGATGCCATTTTCGTAGTGAGATGTGCCTGGTTTACATCTGTGCACACATAAACTGAGGTATGCACTCATTACAGTCAACAACAGAGGCTTTTTCAAATCCAAGTGACAAAAGACATTCTGGACAAAAGTTTCTGACAAATTTCTGTTTATGAAAGGAAGGTCGGAGAACAGCTTACCCACTTATCCAGGATATTCTGAAATTCTCCCTCTTAAAATATAGGACTGTGTATTAGGTAGACGTTATGCCAAATATATTGCTTGCATTCCTTTGTGACTGTCCTGAGATATGACTAATTACTTATCACAGGTTGTCAAATCTATATTGTGTAGCAAAAACTGTACAATCTGGATTTTAAAATCAGCATTATTTGATGCTGCAAAACAGTGCACAGTGTCATAGTCAGTCAAGCCATGCATATATATTCAAAGGCTGCAACTGAACTACATGGGTTTGACAGACTGATTTATTAGAAACTAGAAGCTGGTTATACAGAAGTAATAAGATTAATTAAATGATAAGTTACACACGTTTTCATCAGAATATATGTAAAAGACCCTGCAGTTTTTACGTGAAATTCAATGAAATACACTTTGTAATATTTCTTTCCCCAGTAGTCCATATTTACATAGGAGATGCACTTAGAAAAGTGATTTTTAACAGCTTTGACTACCACCTACTGCTAACACACTTTATAGAATTAAATGTTTTGAACAATAACACACACACACACACACACACACACACACACACACACACACACACACACACACACACACACACACACACACACACATATATCCTAGTCCTGCTGTCCTGCAGGAAGTTCAGACACAGTCCTTGAAGTCTGGAGTTATATAATTTGCTTTTTGTTCTAATGATAATCATGGATGTCCTTTGAGCACTGGAAAATTGCCAGATGTTACTACTGTATTATGCTCTAAGTAAATTAATCTAAATGCTGTCCAAGGAAGCTCTAAACAGGGACTGCCTGCTTTATTTCCTTCATCCTAAAAGCAATACTTCTGCAAATGCAACAGGTTATACTGTAAACCATAGCTGACATTAGCAAACTAGGTCTTAATTTTTCCCTACCAATTAAAACTTTAAGTTTCTTTCCTTGACTATCGCTCTCAACAATGAACAGCTGATATGCTAGAGTTAATGCTGGATGTTTACTTCAAAAATGAAAATGTAAATTTTGATGCTTAGAGTTAAAGCACATTTCACTGTCTTCAGGGAGAGTGGTTTATCCACAGGTAACATCCATAACCGCCCTTAAAATGACACCATCATTGTTACTTTCTGTCCCAGTTAAACATATTCCTTACCTTCTCGAACTCTTCTGGAATTCTTAAACACAGAATAACATTAAAGTGAAATGCAAAATTTCACTGAATTGTTTACACATATGGGTAACTTCACAGATTTATAATATTAAAGGTGTTTGTTGTTAATCTGATTTCAAATTCAGTGTTTTATATCTAAACATGTACCATCCTATATTCTTCAATCTCTGGTATTTATGTTATGTGGTTTGATTTCACTCAGAATAGTGAAAGGAATGGCTAGAATGTAATTATTTTTCATTTATTTGTTTGTTTTTGTTGAAATGGACAGTCCAATTGGATGTAGAAAATGTCCATTTCAGTGGAGGCTCTAGAAAATAAGCTCCAAAATAACCAACTAACTAAAACTAAAATTGACAATAACAAAGTACCTTATAATTAGTGTTATATAAGTGTAAATTCAGTAACATGAAGACTGTAAAATAATTTTCCTTTATTTTTTTCTTCTGTAAAATACATTTTGATCAACATAAGATAAAAATACCAAGGACATAAAATAAAATTGCTAATAATAAAGTACATTATGATAAGCAATATTATATAAGTACAAAATCAGTACCTTGTATACTATACTGATAATTTTTGAACAAAATAACATACAAAAGGGAAATAGAAAAAAAAATGTGATGGAACAGTTGTCTAAGATGCAAAAGCATTATATATGCATTTTGTAGTAATTAACAATTTCCACAACTGATCTAGAAGAATATCTTGATTATCAAAGTTATAATGAGCTATTCTTTTTTATATCTTGGCTGGTGAGTACTGCTGGGCACAAGTGGTTTCAACCTAGCCAGCACAAGCCCTTCATACTGAGAAATAACTAGGCTGGCAGCAACATAAGTATTTTTGTCAAATGCAAAGTTGATACAAAAAGCGCACTTTCAACTTTGATAACTTCTTTGCACTTGGCATGGAAATGCATAACACAACCAATAAGAATTACAGACAGGCAAGAAGAGGGCTTATAAAAATAAGATGTTCTACACTACTTCTCACTTAAATCACATTATTTCTTTATTTGCATATGTTCATTGAAACCTGCCTTGGATGATTGCAACTAACCTTTATGAATTGTGCCAAAGCTGCACACAGCTGCACCCTATATTGAATGCCTGTACCCTCATGCACAATGACTATAAATACCTCCATTATTTATATATTTTATGGAAGCAGATGTTTTTTTTAAGATTTGAAGCAAGCTTGCTTTATGACACATAACAGGGGCACAAACCACTTATTGATAAACAGTTGGTCTATAAGAATAAATATGGAGCTTTTTTCTGTTAGTACATATAGGGATGAATTTAGTGACCCCCGGTTGCCTTGCTATAAAGAATACTATGTTGGCCCAAGAGATTCTTACATGTTTAAGGAAAGTCTGAAACCTCCTGCTTGAGGTTATAGTAAGTAATTTCTTTCCATACACTTTATCCATCTCCTACAGGAGGTAGAGCCCAAATGGAGAGATGTTAAAATGAGTAAGAAGAGGAGAATAGCTGGAACTGAATTCATCCTCAAGTCTTAGTACCTTCACATGGTGGACCCTGTTTTCACAAAATCTCATCAAGACGATACTGATATATAGACTGTATTTTATATAGCAGATATCATGGACACAGGTAGGTTAAAAAAAAAAAAAAAAGATGCCTGGGTGCACAAGTCCCAGGATAAAAAAGTGCCCAATCCTGGTATGGACACTGGAGCCAGGACTGGTAAAAATGAACATGTAGAATCCTCGGATCTATATTACGTGATCAAACAGTGAAATGTTCAAACACGTAATAATTGACCCTAAAGTTCGAACTGATGGACTGTCAAATGGTTCAATGGAGATCATGGAAGTTTTCCATTGTCTGCACTGTAGTGCAATCTCAGAGTTGGTATATTTAAGTAGTGGGGGGTGTGGGTTGCAGGGGGGCTTGCCCCCTGTCTTAGAGCATTTTTATGGTTTGTTTGGATGCATTTATTTGTTTTTTTTTTGCTGTTTGACATTATGGCATTTTGATATTTAGGGCTCGATTATTACGTGTTCAAACATTTCACTGTTCAATCACGTAATATAAACGCGAATCCTCAAGACATGTAAACATTCATACAATGGAGTTAGGCAAGGCTCAGGGGGGTGGATGGACCCCCTGCTGTAGAAGGAAGCAGTAGTCCACAAAACTACAAAAACTGATTGGCCAGAAAAGAGCGATGAAGGTGATAGAGTGGACTATTGAGGATAAGGAAGAAAATGTATATTATTACTATTATGCAAGAAGCCCAGAATATCCAGACAGAAGATATTCAGAAAGATTAAGAGAGAAATTAGAGGAAAGAAAAATGATTACACAAGAAAAAAGCTTCAAATGCAAATTTGCATTCATTAATACAACAGATCGGAGCAAAACAGAACATATATGAAGAAACTTTGGGCTGCCTAGAAAAAGAAGCAACAGAAGAAGTGCTAAAGTATAAAGAACAAAATCCAGAGATTTTTGAAAAGTATAAAAAATAAACCTGGACATGGAGAAGAAAAGGAGATCTGATATGATGCAATATTTACACAAAGGAGAAAGCCAAACTAACCCGTACAAAAAAGCAGTTCCAAAGATATTGAAGAGAAATATAGGCAAGGGCATTCAGAGATGGAAAGTTTTACAATACAAAAAATAAGAACACAAAAGGGGAATGTAGAACAGAAGATTAGTAAGGTATAAATTTAACAAATAGAATCTGAAGTTATGGAATACCTGAGCAGTAAAGGATTTAGTGTAGAACACCTAGCACAAATGATATCACAGGCTGATAGAACAATGAGTCCCCAAATTAAAGAGAAAATGGTAGAGTGGGAGACATCTGAAGAAGAAATAAGGACATGGGGAAAGAAACAAAAAGAAGATTTGATATGCTGTAATATTTATGCAAAAGAGAAAGTAAAGCTAATCAATACAAAAAAGCTCATGTAAGATATCTGAAGAGAAATACAGGCAAAGGAAAGTACAGTTTTGTACCTACCATAAATGTAGATGTTCGAGTGCTAATACAGCTGCAGTCATAACAGATGGGTTCTCCTGCCGTCAGGCGGTTCCTCGGTTGGCCGAATTCCAAAGTCTAGGTCTGGCGTCGGTTGTCGTCGCTTCTTCCCTGACGTCAGTACGACAGGGGTATAAAGGAACCAGCCAACGCCATTTTCTTCAGTTTTTCTTGCCCCAGATGTCAGGTGCCCCCAGAAGGAAGGCAATACATAAATTTGTGTAGTAATGCAGTGCAATATAATCAAAATACAGTAGTTGCAAGCAAATACATCATAAATGAATACCCCAATCAGGTTGTATGAGGATGTGTTAGCCTATAGGCCTGTCCCAAGAGGGGAAGGTGGGAGGGAAACCTTGACTGCAGCTGTATTAGCACTCGAACATCTACATTTATGGTAGGTACAAAACTGTACAATGTTCATCGTGCATACAGCTGCAGTCATAACAGATGGGTAGAATCCCAAAGCTAAGAAAGGGGTGGTAGGCACTAGCTGGAACTAGGAGGAGCCAAAATGCCCTGCAAGACTGCAGTGGCAAAGCCTGCTCTAGATTTGGAGTATAATGGTAGGTTGTAGTGCTTGGAGAAGGTATGCACAGAACTCCAAGTGGCTGCTTCCAAAATATTCTTGGTAGGAACACCTCTGAGGAAGGCTGCAGAGGTGACTGTGGTCCTGGTGGAATGAGTTCTAATGCCTGTAGGTACAGTTTTGCCATGAAAGGAATAGCAAAAGCGTATGCAGTGGGTTTTCCATTTTGAGATTGTCTGTTTGGAAATTGGCTTTCCTTGAGCTCCTACCACATAGGCCACAAAGAGCTGTTCTGATTTTCTGAAAGGCTTTGTTCTGTAAATTGGCTTTCCTTGAGCTCCTACCACATAGGCCACAAAGAGCTGTTCTGATTTTCTGAAAGACTTTGTTCTGTCCAAATAATAACACAGTTGTCTGTGGATGTCCAAGGAATGTAGTAATCTCTCCCCTTTGTTTTGAGGATTAGGATAAAAAGTAGGTAAATGTATGGCCTGATTTAAAGCTACCTTGGATACCACTTTAGGCATAAAGGGCAGGTTGGTTCGTAAGGAAACTCTGTCCTGATGGAAGATGATAAAAGGCTGGACAGCCATGAGAGCCTGTAGTTCTGAAACTCTACAAGCTGAGGTGATAGCCAGAAGGAAAGCTGTTTTCCAGAACAAATATTGCAAATCTGATGAGGCAGCTGGCTCAAAGGGAGGCAAGGTCAGTTTTTCCAGAATGAAATTAAGATCCCAAGCAGGTATTGGTTGTTTCCTTGGAGGTCTTAAATTCTTAGCCCCTCTGAGGAACTGTCTTAAGAGAGGGTGAGAGAATAAAGGTGGATCAGTGTTGTATTCTGCAGAAATGGCTGAGGATTTTGATGGAGGAGAAAGAAAGTCCACTACTTAGCAGTTCAGCCAAAAATTGTAGTATTTGAGGTAAATTCAGTTTTCCAGGATCCTGGTCCTTTTTCTCATTCCAGACACAAAAACGTTTCCATTTTGCGGAGTAAGCTTTTCTAGTTGATGGCCTTCTGGCCTCCAAAATGACATCCTGCACCTCCTTGGAGAGTAGGGCCTGCTGTGATGCTAAGGAATCTTCCATGCGGCTAGATTGAGTGTTTTTAGCTGGCTGTGAAGAGTTTTGAAACTGTGCTGAGTCAGAAGAAGAGGTATTAGAGGCAGGGTCCATGGTGGGGAATGCGTCAGGTTCTTCAGGAGTGGGTACCAGTGTTGCCTTGGCTAGTCCGGAGCAATGAGGATCATCTTTGGTCTGTCTGCTCTGGTCTTCAATAGAACTTTGGGCAGCAGAGGAAGAGGTGGGAAGGCATAAACTGTCATTGATGTCCAACTGAAAGAGAGAGCATCCACTCTCCAGGCCTTTGGATGGAAGATCCTTGAGCAGAATTTTGTCAATTGATGATTTTTGTGGGAGGCAAAGAGATCTATGTCTGGCCTTCCCCATTCTTGTATTATTTCTGTAAAAACTTTTGGATGCAATTTCCATTCGTGTGGATCTGTCATATTCCTGCTTAGGTTGTCTGCCAGCATGTTTTCCTTGCCTGGCAAGTACTGTGCTTGTAGTTCCATTTGTAAGTCCATGGCCATGTTCCAAAGTGACATGGCCAGTCTGCATAGGGGGTAAGAATGTGTTCCTCCCTGCTTGTTTATGTACCACATAACTGTGGTGTTGTCCGTTCTTATCAATAGTTGACCTGGTTGTAGAAGGTCCTTGAAAGCTATAATAGCATTTATTGCTGCTAGCATTTCTTTTTGATTGATGTGAAGGTGCTTTTCTTTTTGGGACCATTTGCCCTGAATGCACCGATCTGTCATGTGCGCCCCCCCAGGCGTAGTCCGAGGCGTCTGTTGTGATGACTTGATTTGCTTGAGGCTTGCTGAATGGAAGACCTGTGTTTGTTTGACATGCTTGAGCCCACCACAGAAATTCCTTTTGCAGACATGGAATTAGTGGTATTATTGTTTCCAGACTGTGGCTGTGTTGAGACCATATGTTTTTCAGGTACCATTGTAGTTTCCCCATATGCAGCTTTGCACATGGGATTAGTAAGATGCAAGATGCCATGAATCCCAGAGCCTGCAGGATTTTCCTTGCAGTCAGCCTGGTGCAATTTGCTAATGTTTTGAAGTATTGAATTAGTTGCCCCTGCTTCTCTGGCATGAGGTAGGCCATCTGGGTGTTTGTGTCCAAATTGGCACTCAGGAAAATTATCTTCCGAGAGGGTATTAGCCTTGATTTCTTTTTTTGAAACTGTGTATCCCAGAGAGTTCAGTAACATTATTACATAAGCCAGATGTTTCAGAAGAATGTGCTTGCTGTCCGCTTGGATCAGGCAGTCGTCCAAATAGGGGTATATTTGTATCCCTTGAAGTCTGCAGTAGGCAATTACTGATGCCAGGCATTTTGTGAATACTCTGGGCGCAGTAGATAAGCCAAAGGGCAATGCAGAGAATTGATAATGGGTTGAACCTGCAAGAAATCTGAGGTATCTTCTGCAATTTTGTCTGATTGGGACATGCAAGTATGCCTCCTTGAGGTCCAATGTTACCAGCCAAGACTCCTTGCCCAGCATGGGAAGAAGTTGCTGTAGAGTGAGCATCTTGAATTTTGGTACGAGTAGAAATGTGTTTAGGATGGATAGATCCAAAATAGGTCTCCAATCTTTTCCCTTCCTTGGCACCAGAAATAGCCTGGAATAAAAACCTTGACCTTGTTCATGCGTAGGTACCTCTTGAATAGCTTTCATATTTATGAGATCTGTAATTTGCCTTTGTGCCTCTGCCCTTTGATTGTGTGGCAGGTTTGGCATGCCTCTCATTTTTGGAAGGGTGTGAAAATGGAATTAGTAGCCTCTGTTTATAATGTCCAGGATCCATTTGTCCTTTGTGACAATATGCCAATTTTTTGAAAATGCCAGTTTTCCTCCTAAGGGTGCTGCCATTTGAGTCTTGCTTGGCATGCAAAGGGGAAAGTCATTGGGCTTGCTTTCTGAAAGATTGCGAGTTGTCCTCACCACCTCTTTGTGTAGGCGCTTGCCATTGTTTGCCTCTAAACGATCCTTGGGATTGTCCTCTGCCCCTCGGGCGCCTGTATCTGCCTCTTTGGGGTCTGTCTGTGGCAGGAAAGGACCAGTTTTTGGAAGGCCAATTTCTACAAAAACGTGGGGGTTGAACCTGTAGAAATTCTTTCACAGTTTGCATTGATTTAGCCTTTTCCTCCATTTTCCTTAATACCTCCTCAGCATTAGCACCAAATAGTACATCCTTTTGAAGAGGGGCGTCTAGTAATTTAGCTTTGACATGATCAGGCAAGGCTTGTTCCTTGAGCCAGGCATGCCTACGTATGACTGATCCTGTAACAGCAGCTCTACATGAGGCCTCTAGAGCATCAAAACCACATTGTAAGGTATGCTTACCCACTTGTTCTGCACTATGCATCAAATCCTGCAACTCCTTCAAGTCTGGTTGTTCAGGTTGTGACATTTTACTTTTCAATTGTGATAACAAAAACTGTTGGTATTTTAGCATACGAAACTGACAGTTTAAGGCCCTCATGGATAAGGTAGCCGAGGTATATACCTTTTTTCCCCACCTTTCTAAGGATCTGGAATCTCTCTCGGAAGGCAATGGATTTTTAGCAATGGAGGCCTTAACTTCCTTGGGGCCCTGTGAGATGGTTTCTGGGTCAGCAGCATGGCTTTTGTATAGAAATTGGTGTGAGTCAGGGACCCTGTAGTACCTGTCAGGCTTAACTGGAGCTGAAGGTAGAGAGTCCGGGTTAAGGCAGGCCTCCGAGTAAACATCATCTAGGATGTCCAAGACAGGAGGTATAGCCAGAGGCCTGTGCTGAGGAAGCAAGAGAAATTCCCTGAGTCTTTTCTTGGAATCTGAATAATCCTGGCCTTCCCAGTGGAAGTGTTCCCTTAAGGTATGTAAAGTTTCCCCAAATGAGTAATCCTCAGGGGGGGATACAGAAGGGATGGACTCCAACGCATCAGAGTCTTCAAAAGGGGAGTAAGAAAGTTCCTGATCATCAGAGTGCTCTGAAATAATGAAGCCCTGATCAGAGGAGGGGGAATCTTCCTCCACTCTAGGCCTTTTGTCTGGAGGGGTCTGAGAACCTCTGATAAGAGTAATTAAATCCTCAGCCATTTTAAGCATATGTTTCTTAGGCATGGGGCCTGGAGATGGGCCCTGTGTAGCTGGTCTCTTAAGAGTGCATGGTTGCTTTAGACTTTGTGAAAGCCTTGATGGAGAAAGAGGAAGGTCTGAAGACACCTTGAGTGGAGGTGGACCTGTCCACATTCTGAGTTTCAACACCAAGAGTGGCTTCAGTATCTGTAGTCGGGGTGTGGGCCGAGGAGCCTGCGACCTCGGGTACAGGAGACACCATCAAAGAAATGTCGTCTGTGGTCAAGGGCTGCGTAGGTGCCTCACTGAGAACCGGACCACGTGTAGTCGGCTTTGGCGTGGTGTCGGTAGAGGCCGCGGACCTCGTGTGTCGGTCCTTGTCTTTGCGTTTTTTAGACAAAACCGGAGTCGGAGTATCCGACGACATAGTATAGTTAAATGCTTTCCCAAAATAATGCTGGGCGAACTCCGCCCGACGCTTAATAGTGCGTTTGTTAAATGTAGCACAAAAGCGACAGAACGAGATGTCGTGGTCTGGGCCTAAACAAGGTATACAGAGGGAATGGAAATCCTTATGCGGTATTTGCTTCCTACAAGAAATACAATTATTAACTTTGTCTGACATTGGTCTGAGGCAAGAAAAGTTTCCCCAACGGGGTACTTAGCTTTTAAGAAGACTTCGGTTTCCAAATTTTCATAATCTCAGGAGCTGGCTGACCGGCACTTGCGAACTGCTTCTGCTTCGGGCACCACGCGGCAAGAAAGACTGAAGAAAATGGCGTCGGCTGGTTCCTTTATACCCCTGTCGCACTGACGTCAGGGAAGAAGCGACGACAACCGATGCCGGACCTAGACTTTGGAATTCGGCCGACCGAGGAACCGCCTGACGGCAGGAGAACCCATCTGTTATGACTGCAGCTGTATGCACGATGAACATCCAAGGTGTGGAAAATTTCACAAAAAATAAAGAAAAGAAAAAAAAGAAAACAAAGGGGGAAAGTAAAAAATAGGATTAGTAACCCACACTGTAAAAGTAGCCGACTCCAAATCCATCTCCAGACAAGTGACAAGTAGAGTACCTCAGGGTTCAGTCCTGGGACTGCTCTTGTTGACATCTACTTCTCTGAAGTACAGGAAAACACTAAGGGACTCTGGCTAACAAAGTTCACAGAAGACTGCAAACTGGGAGCCATTATTAAATCCCCGAATGATGTGGATATTCTACAAAAGGACCTTACAGAAACAGATGCTTTTGCCAGATCCATGGGCTTAAGCTCAATGCCAAGAAATATATAGTTATCCCCTTTAGGAAAAAACCTGTACCTGTGAATTATCACATAGGTGGCAGTACACTAAACACCGAAAGTGTGATAAGAGACTTACGGACACAGGTGGACAGTGGTCTCACCTTCAATAACCACATCACCACAACAGTCAGGAAATGCTTCTATGTGGCACACCTCATCACTAAGGGCTTTTCATCCAGAAAAAAGGAGGTCATTGTCCTACTGCACTCATCCCTCATTAGACTCTTTATAACATACAACGCCCAATTTGGTATGCACCTCTCAAGACATCTGCAACAACTGGAAAGGCCGCACTAAAAGAATCACAGGCCTAAAGCAGATGCCCTATGCTGACCATCTAAAAAAACTCCAGCTATACTCTGTCACATATCATCTACTCAGAGGCAATCTCTGCTTAACATACAAGGCCATGTCAAACCTGGAGCTGCTGGACATGCTACACTTAAAGAAATCCCAATGCCTCAGAGCCACATGCTCCAGGGATCTAAACCTTATCATCACAATGAACAAAACATGCTGGAGGGATAGGTTCCTGACCCAGAGACTCCCCAGACTCTGGCATAGACTGCCCATACATGTCAAGCAGAGCACCTCATTAGCCCTCTTCAAAAGGAACCTTGATGATTGGATGGGAGATAGGAAATTCACCCAGGGGATCATGTCAGTCGCCCTGCTAGACAGGGGCCCAGAGAAGTAAATATTGTGGGAAAGAATTTCCAGGGAATTGTTATGGCTAGGCTTGCATAGGCCTTAGGGTCGATAACCTAGTACCAACCTATGAACCTTGAACACTTCCTGTAGAGAATGTTTGATTGCTTCACTGAACTGTGATTCGACTGAAAGGTGGGAAACCTTAAATTTGGCATGCAGGAGAGCTTTAGTGAAAAATAGAGATGAGGGAAGGTACCATGGTAAAATGGGATTAGAGGGAATACAGAAGTTATTTAGATATATAATCATTTCAGTAATGTAGACTTAAAGGAAAGCCCCACCCTTCAGTCACAGTCAGTATTAAGTCTAATAAGCTTCAATATAATAAACTTTATAATATAAAGTGTCTCTTTATACACCAGATAGATTCGAATGCTTCTACTTTGAATGTCCTCATTAGGTCTCTGTCAGCCCACCCTTCTGTGGTTCAAAGACTGCCTGTCTATTAGGTATCAGTCAGCAAAATGGCACTGTACCCTCTCTCCATACCTTCTAATCACCACCGGTGTACCAGAAGCCTCAGTTCTTGCCCACTCCTCTTTAACATTCTTACCAACCCCCTCCACACAACAGGCCTTCCTAATACAGAGAGCAGATGACTTCACATTCATCTGGACATCTGACAACATGACACATCTCTGAAAAATTATTCAGGAAGCTTTAACAGCAACTGAAACACATGACTTGGTAACTCACAAATCATGCTCAACTGCCCCCCCCCCCCCCCACACACACACACACAAAAAGAAACCCAGATACAATCACAAACGGAATTATCCTTATAGGTGATGTAAACATTGATTGTCAGTCTTTATCCACAAGTTCAGCAATCAACAGCATGGACATCTTTGGATTCACTCAAAATATTAATAAAGCAACAGGATATGGCAAAAATAACTCCCAAAAATCTATACTGGATTGGATTTTGGTTACCGACCCATCTCATTTTATCTCCTCATGTACCCTCTCTGATGTACTAAGTGACCACCTGCTAGCTTATACCCACAGGAGTATTACAACTAACAAAATAACATAATCTCAAAACTACCTGTAATCTCTCCAAATTCTCCAAGAAGTCTTTCATTCAACCTCTGAAAGCAGTTAACTGGTCCACCCTAAAAGGCGCCCCTTAAATGATGCAGTTGAATACTTCACTGCAGCATTTCTAAATGTTCTTATCACCATAGCCCCAGAGTATGCAAAAAAAAAATTAAAAGCAGCCATACCCCGTGGCTCACCAACCAATGCAAACTCCTTATGAAAGATAAGAGACAAAGCATGGATTAATTGGAAAAAGAATAAAAATGATGAACATTGGCAATTATTCAGATACCTATGAAATCAAGCCAAGAAACAAGTTAATAAAGATAAAAAGTGTTATTATACTCAGCTACAAGATAGCCATAAAACAACCCTAAAAAATTCAGGTCATCCATATCTTGTCTCATCACCCCAGGTATAAAAAGGATCCCAGCTCATACCCAGACATTCCCCCTCTTCAAACAGCTACCTATTTCAATACATACTTCATAGAATGCAAAGACAACTTAACCTGAAACTCATCTAACACACCCCCTTCCACACAGCCAACTCTCTACCTTAGACCCTAGTACACTTCCTTTATAAAACTCACCTATCTGCAACCTCTGAAATACACATACAGACACCAGCAACCTCTCCAATTTTACATGCAAACAACTCCACCCACTTTATCATTCAACCAGTTTCTATAACTCTCATAAAAAGCTTCTAGGTAAACTTAGTACCAACCTATGAACCTATAAGAAGTTAATGAAACAGAAACTCAAGTTATGGATTAGATTAGAAAATCCAACTTAGGCAATGTCACAGCATGATGCATCGATGGGTTTCCAAATTAAGGAGAAACAGGTGGTATCAGTAGCATCTGATCACTTGCCACATGAAGATGTTCTGAAGCCTTCAGTAGTAACCCAGTACAAAAGTTCAGTTGGAGTTGTACAGCAACGGAAGGAGCAGGAAACAGTGGTAACTTTGAGACAGGCAATGTTGTGGAGTGATGGACTAATGAGGAGCAATGGATGACCCAAGATGCAGTTGAAGAAGATATGTCATAGAAAATGCTCTGGAACTTTCTGTAGAGCATCCGCAGGAGACAGAGAGCAAAGAATATACCCTCGGTTTAGAAGAAAATGATCTAAGGGAAGAGTTGCTTGATTTACTACAGGTGGATATACATATTAAGATCACTGACAGAAATAGATTACAGAAAGTAAACAAGACCCAAAATGTTAGACGTCTGGTAAAATGGATGAACACAGTAATCCAGATTATTAACAGAAATTGATGTGCTATAACAGAAGTAAATAAGATATGTTAATGTACAGCTAAATTAATAACAGATAAAGTTATACCCCAAAAATGAAGAGTCGTAAGGGAAAGGAAGGGAAGTAATAAAATGTTATCATGGAAACATCAAGTAGAGAAAACTATAAATCATTTAAGACAAGAAGGGTCAATGTTAGATGAGTATAGAAGCGAGAACAGATCAGCACAAGTACTTAGAAAGACAGATGTGATAAAAGCAACACAGTATCAGAACAGATGGGGATTTATCACACACAGTTGCAAATAATAAGCTAAATATATCAGCACAGACAGAAAAATTTAGAATATATACAGATAAGCATAAAGGAAAAGTATAAAATAGGCAATTCATTGATAATAAAAAGAAATGATTTATAGAGAACTGGGAAACAAAGCAAAAGGAATAGAAACACCATCCAAACAAGAAGAAATAGACACATTTTGGAGAAATATTTATGAAGACTCTTTGGAGCATAAGAAAGTTGCTGAATGGATAGAAAAATTAAAAGAAACAGTGAGGAGTTCAAATGTAGAGGATATGAAGTGGGATGAAGTAATGGCCAGAGAAAGTGAAACAAAACTAAGAAAAGTTCCTTATTGGAAAACCCCAGGCTCAGATGCAGTATCTACCTTTGGACTAAAAGTATTAACATCTTTACAAGAAGATTTAGCCCTGAGTAAAAACTACATAATTGTTCATCCAGAAGAGGCAACAGTTTGGTTAACAACAGGAAAACAATACTCCTTCTTAAGAGTGAACCTACAAGCCATCCGAAAAACTATAGACCAATCACGTGCATTCTGACAATGTACAAACTATATAATGGAAATGATGCAGACAGAATTTACAGTCGTTTAGAATAAGACTCAATTATGGGAATAGAACAAAAGGGTAACAAAAGAAAAAAGTATAATTTGCTGTTAAATAAAGCTGTAATACATAATTGTAAAAAGGAGCAGAGTCTAATTATGGCATGGATAGATTACAAAAATGCATTTGGCAGCATCCCACATTGATAGATAAATGAGTGCTTGCAAAAGTATAAGATACACTCAATACTGATCAATTACATTACAGTAACCTTAAAACAGTGGCAAACCACTTTGCAGCTAAGCTATGATAACGGACAAATTATTTTCCCAAAGAATAACATTTCAAAATGGATATTCCAGGGTGAGTCTTTGTCACCGCTGCTCTTTTGTCTTGCCCTTAACTCATTAAGCTGTCTACTTAACAGATTAGGTCATGGTTACAATTTGACTCTCAGAAAATAACCAAGTGTAAAGACTTCTCATCTTTTTGTGGATCATCAGATGAGGAGCTGAAAGCACAACTGCAAATAGTTAAAACTTTCTCAGATGACATAAGAATGTCATTTGGTCTTGAAAAATGTGCAGAAAAGCAACATTTAAAGCAGGAAAACTGCAGCACCAAGAAAATATCAGTTTGGGACATGAATGTGATGTAAAGGAACTTGAGCAGGAGGGAGTCTATAAATATTTGGGAATTGATGAAGGATAGATAATAAAACAGTAACAAATGTAAACAAAATTCAGTAAGGAATATTTTAGAAGACTAACACTAATGTTGAAAACAGCCCTGACATCTAGGAACAAGGTCCAAGCTATAAACCAATTTGCTTTTGCTCTTCTAACTTACAGTTTTTTGGGTGATTGACCCTGAAAGGTAATGGATCAGTTGGATAGAAAAACAAGAAAATGCTTCACAATTATCAAATGATACATAAAAATTAGTGTATACCAAGATTATATACTCCTCATTCTGAAGGAGGTATGGACCGCCTCAAAATTGCTTACATGTATGGATGTGTAATCATGGGACTGCATACATATCTGCTGATTTCACCAAATACAAACATAGTGAAAGTATTAAAACATGAGGATACGTCTAAGATGACTTCCCTGATTAATTTAGCAGAAGCATATCAGTGTCAAGCAGGCATGGAAATCAAATCAGAAGTAGATAAAAATTAGGCAACAACTGAATGCCCCCCCCTAAAAAAAAGAAAAGAAAGAAAGAATATAAGGAGAAAGATCTGATGAGAAGGCAAGAAATATGGAAAGGGCATAAATATTGTAGCAAGTATAGAAAACTCCTGGAACAATCTCATGTCTATCAGGATTTGATGCAGTAACGTTTAAGGAGAGGTAAATTTAAACAAAAAGATGAAAGGTTAATATTGGTGACCCAGGGATAGGGGATTATGTCCCCACTGGTTTGCAAAGTCTATTGTATATATGGGAGAACAGACAAATGCAAGTTCTGTAAAACAGAGCTGGAAACAGTCACACATCTTGTTGCTAGGCGTGATACACTAATAGCAGAGGACCTGTATACTGAAAGGCAAAATTATATGGAAAAACTGTTGCACTGGGGATTGTGCAAACTTTACAGTATTGAAGTAGCTGTGAAGCATTGGAAACATAAGCCACAAAGCATTATAGAGAATGATGAAGTTTATATGACATGGGATTGCCCATTACCAATATTTCAGAAAATAGATTTGAGAAAACCAGATATAATAGTCCATGAAAAGACAGAAGTAGCACTGATCACTGAAGTTGATACATCAAGTGATTACAGTCTTACATGTAGATTCTCACAACATCATAAAATATCATGATTTGCAGGCAAAAACGAGAGAAATGTGGAAGAAGGATGCCCAGACATTTCCAATAGTAGTAGGAGCAATGGGTCTCATAGAAAAGAATTTACAGTCATATTTAGATATGCTACCAATACATGTAACTCCACATGAATTGCATAAGGAGTCAGTTCTGGGCATATTGCGGGCACGGCAAAGAGCACTTTTAGCTAAAATCAAAGGTTGAAACAGTACTAATTTCATGAATTTTAATCATTCCTTGATTTAGGAATAGGGTCCATTTCTGTCATGTTATTAGAAACCCAAAAGACTTGGAGAAATTAAACCAAGGGATAAAAATATTAGGGACTATCATTAGAATAATAGATACAGAAACATTTGTGCACCCAATAGGCTCAACCACAATGTACCAGAGGGTCTCATTATTACAGTGATTGCTACAGCAACTGGTACAATGTTATTACAAGTCTGAATAAAATTAGTAACATAAGGTAGACATTATAGTCTCAGGGTCTCTAAATTGCCAGTAGGTGTGCGTCCATTGTGGCTGTCCACAGGGTTACTCTAGGAGCCAGATGCTACTCAGTGAATAAGACACTAGAGATGGATAAATGTGTATGATGTAAATGCAGTTTATGCCCTGATGTGTCCCTGCTGCTTAGTGTGTCAAGGTGAATCTTCTCAAACCTTAAGACTAGGCTTTGGGTGCGCATTATGGACATCAAAAAGAAAAAAAATGAAAATTTAGTTGCTTAACATTTTGCAGAGTTTTGGAACAGTTATTCTTATCGTTTACAAGCCTCTATACTTGACCTTGTCAATATTTGTGGTATGAGTGATTTTAGCATTTATTTATTTATTGACATTTATGTGGAAAGTCCAATTGGGTAGGAGTCCATTTTAAGAGGAGGCTTGAGAAGAAAAGTTCCAAAGTATTACTAAACATTTTAAGAATAGTCTTTAAAATAATAGAAAAAACAAATACAGTTTAAATAACTATACCAGATTAGACATGATATGAAAACATTGGTTAAGTGTAGCTACAAGCTATATGATAATGATTTAATAGTTAGAGAAATTTTAACCAGTTTACAGAGAAATTAAAGGCAAGTTAGTGTAATACAAACAAGAATTGCAACATGAAGTGAGAGAAAAGCAGGCTTACGGCATCTTTAGAGAGAAAGCCAGGTAAGAGAAATTGATAGAAGTAAGGAAATGAGTGAAGAAGGGAGAATAAGGAGGTGTAAGGTATGAATAGGCATTCATTCACATTTAGGAATGTAGTTTATCCTGGTGTTGAGCAAGAGCAGAGACAGCTTTTGGCTAGGATGTCTTTCAGAATGGTTATGAAGGATGGTATTGAAGGTATTGACCTGATGGATAAAGATAAGGAGTTCCAGGCCTTAGCAGCATGGTAAGAGTACAGACAATGCCCAGCAGATTTGATAGGCTTGTGGACAAACAGGAGTTTTTGGTCACTGGATCGTAACAACCAACTAGGAACATAGTTGTGTAGAATGTTATTTAGTGCTGGACAAGCATATGGATTCTGGATAATTTTATAGGTGGCAAGAAACCATGTATATGTTGGTTGATAAGGTAGCTCAAACTAATTTAGGGTTTTTAGCGCTATACAGTGGTTGGTTCTGAAAGGAGTATTTGCTGCAAATTTAGCAACTTTGTTATAGCATTGCTCAGGTTTTGATTTTTGTGATATATGATTTGTCCAGGAGATTTATTCAGCTTATTTATGGTGAGAAGATGTTTGTCTTCTGATCTAAGTGTTCTTTTTGGAAAAAAATATGTTGATTGAAGGGGTAAGAGCTGGGCAGACTAATGGTTTGTGTATAATTTCATATTTTGTTATAAGCTGAATGTAGGAGAAGTGGGGGGGGGGAGTTCCAGCCAGCTAAGGGTATGCAGAGCTTCACAGGGATGGATAAAGGAGGGTGAATTAGCAGCAAAGTGGCAATTTTGTTGTAGCAGATTTCAATTTTATTTTTTATGCAGGATTGTAAATTGGTTAAAATTGGTGCTCCAAAGTGTACGCAGGACAGAAGGTAGGTTTTGGCTAGAGCCATTTTTGTGGGTGTGCTCAGAAAATGTTTGTTTCTGTATAGCATGCATAGTTTTTGATGGGTTTTCTTGATATTGCTTTAGATATGCTTTAGATATTGCTTTAAATGTGGAGGTCAAATTTAAGATTATCATCTATTATGACTCCTAATAGGTTGGTATAGTGGACTAATTCAATATCAGTGCCATTTGCTGAAATGATTTTGAAAGATGCTTTGTTAGGAGTGTGAGTTTTTGGGGTAAAGAGGAGGAGTTTGTTTTTGGGGGGCTTGAGTAGGAGTTATGCTGTTGTAAGCCAGGTTTCAATGGAGATGACAATTTGTTGAATGATTTCCTGGAGTTGAGTTAAAGTGTTTGAAGAACAGATGATGGTACAGTCATCTGCATATTGAATCAAAGTGCCTTCACAAGAAGATGAATGCAGCTTATTGATAAAAAAATGAATAGTTGAGAGCCATGGATGGATCCCTGTGGGACTCCTCTGGAAGTGGGAAGGTATGCAACAATGGATCCTTATCATTTTACAGCTTGTTGCCTGTTAGCAAGGTAACTAGAGAACCATTGAATAGATGGAGATGCTAGATCCAGGGTGGAGAGCTGATTGAGGAGTTAAGAGACCATATCAAAGGCTATTGATATATCTAGAAATACTGCAGATAAAAGTTTATTTGAGTTGAGTGTATTGATGGTGCCTGTAAATGATAGCAATGCAGTAGAGGTGCTGTGGTCTGGCCAAAATCCATGTTGTGTATTGGTGATTAGCATATTTTGTAGGAGATAGTGGAGAAATTGTTTATGTATACATCTTTCAAGGATTTTAGTGAGGTGAGACAAGATGGCTATGGGGTAGAAATTTGTAATGTCATTGGAATTACCTCCTTTATGTAAGGGGGTAATATGTGCCATTTTTCACAAGTTAGGGACAAATGATTCTGTTATTGATCTATTAATATGAATGCTAATTGGGTATGCTATATATTGCTTCTGCAGCTGGATTTAGACATTTCAGGAAAGGTTGTCGACTGAGGAAGAATAAGGCTTTAGTTTACCTAGAAGCTTTTTATGAGAGTTATAGAAACTGGTTGAATGATAAAGTGGGTGGAGTTGTTTGCATGTACATTGGAGAGGTTGCTGCTGTCTGTATGTGTATTTCAGAGGTTGCAGATAGGAGAGTTTTATAAAGGAAGTGTACTAGGGTCTAAGGTAGAGAGTTGGCTGTGTTGAAGGGGGTGTGTTAGATGAGTTTCAGGTTAAGTTGTCTTTGCATTCTATGAAGTATGTATTGAAATAGGTAGCTGTTTGAAGAGGGGGAATGTCTGGGTATGAGTTGAGATCCTTTTTAAGCCTGGGGTGATGAGACAGGATATGGATGACCTGAATTTTTTAGGGTTGTTTTATGGCTATCTTGTAGCTGAGTATAATAACACTTTTTATCTTTATTAACTTGTTTCTTGGCTTGGTTTCATAGGTATCTGAATAATTGCCAATGTTCGTCATTTTTATTATTTTTCCAATTAATCCATGCTTTGTCTCTTATCTTTCATAAGGAGTTTGCATTGGTTAGTGAGCCATGGGGTATGGCTGCTTTTTTTTTTTTTTTTTGCGTGCTATAAGGCTAAGGTGATAAGAACATTTAGAAATGCTGCCGTGAAGTATTCAACTGCATCATTTAAGGGGAGTCTTTTAGGGTGGGCCAGTTAACTGCTTTCAGAGGTTGAATGAAAGACTTCTTGGAGAATTTGGAGAGATTACAGGTAGTTTTGAGATTATGTTACTTTGTTAGTTGTAATACTCCTGTGGGTATAAGCTAGCAGGTGGTCACTTAGTACATCAGAGAGGGTACATGAGGAGATAAAATGAGATGGGTCGGTAACCAAAATCCAATCCAGTATAGATTTTTGGGAGTTATTTTTGCCATATCCTGTTGCTGTATTAATATTTTGAGTGAATCCAAAGATGTCCATGCTGTTGATTGCTGAACTTGTGGATAAAGACTGACAGGCAATGTTTACATCACCTATGAGGATAATTCCGTTTGTGATTGTATCTGGGGTTTTTTTTTGTGGGGGGGGGGGGGCGGTTGAGCATGACTTGTGAGTTACCAAGTCATGTGTTTCAGTTGCCGTTAAAGCTTCCTGAATAATTTTTCAGAGATGTGTCATGTTGTCAGATGTCCAGATGAATGTGAAGTCATCTGCTCTCTGTATTAGGGAGGCCTGTTGTGTGGATGTGTGGAGGGGGTTGGTAAGAATTTTAAAGAGGAGTGGGCAACAACTGAGGCTTCTAGTACACCGGTGGTGATTAGGAGGTATGGAGAGAGGGTACAGTGCCGTTTTACTGACTGATACCTAATAGATAGGCAGTCTTTGAACCACAGAAGGGTGGTCTGACAGAGACCTAATGAGGACATTCAAAGTAGAAGCATTCAAATCTATCTGGTGTATAAAGAGACACTTTATATTATAAAGTTTATTATATTGAGGCCTATGAGACTTAATACTGACTGTGACTGAGGGGGTGGGGCTTTCCTTTAAGTCTGCATTACTGAAATGATTATATGTCTAAATAACTTCTGTATTCCCTCAAATCCCATTTACCATGGTACCCTCCCTCATCTCTATTTTTCACTGAAACCCTCCTGCAAGCCAAATTGAAAGTTTCCTACCTTTCAGTCGAATCACAGTTCATTGAAGCAATCAAACATTCTCTACAGAAAGTGTTCAAGGTTCATAGGTTCATAGGTTGGTGCTAGGCTATCGGCCCTAAGGCCTATGCAAGCCTAGCCATAACAATTCCCTGGAAATTTTTTCCCACAATATTTACTTCTCTGGGCCCCTATCTAGCAGGGTGACTGACATGATCCCCGGGGTGAATTTCCTATCTCCCATCCAATCATCAAGGTTCCTTTTGAAGAGGGCCAATGAGGTGCTCTGCTTGACATGTATGGGCAGTCTATTCCAGAGTATGGGGAGTCTCTGGGTCAGGAACCTATCCCTCCAACATGTTTTGTTCATTGTGATGATAAGGTTTAGATCCCTGGAGCGTGTGGCTCTGAGGGATTGCGATTTCTTTAAGTGGAGCATGTCCAACAGCTCAGGGTTTGACATGGCCTTGTATGTTAAGCAGAGATCGCCTCTGAGTAGACGATATGCCACAGAGTATAGCTGGAGTTTTTCAGACGGTCAGCATATGGCATCTGCTTTATGCCTGTGATTCTTTTAATGAGGTATGTCTGTGGCCTTTCCAGCTGTTACAGATGTCTTGTGAGGTACATACCAAATGGGGCATTATACTCTATAATGGGTCTAATGAGAGATGAGTACAGTGGGACAATATCCTCCTTTTTTCTGGATGAAAAGCCCTTAGTGATGAGGTGTGCCATGTAGAAGGATTTCCTGACTGTTGTGGCAATGTGGTTATTGAAAGTGAGACCACTGTCCACTTGTGTCCTTAAGTCTCTCATCACACTTTTGATCTTTAGTGTCCTGCCACCTATGTGGTAGTTCATGGGTACATGTTTGTTTCCAAAGGGGATGACTATACATTTCTTGGCATTAAGCTTGGGCCCATGGCTCTGGCACCAGGCATCTGTTTCTGTAAGGCCCTTTTGTAGAATATCCACATCATTTGGGGATTCAATAATGGCTCCCAATTTGCAGTCATCTGCAAACTTTGTTAGCCAGAGTCCCTTAGTGTTGGCCTGTACTTCAGAGAAGTAGATGCCAAACAAAAGTGGTGTCAGGACTGAACCCTGAGGTACTCCACTTGTCACTTGTCTGGAGCTGGATTTGGAGTCAGCTACTTTTACAGTGTGGGTTCTGTCAGTAAGCCAGTTGGCAACCCATCTAGTGATGTAGGGATTTATGCCCAGCTTAGTAAGTTTATCTATTATTCCAGAGTGGGGGATGGTGTCGAAGGCCTTGGCAAGGTTCAGATAGGCTGTGTGGACCTCCTTACCCTCGTCCACAGCTCTGGAGACCGATTTGAAGAAGTCAATCAGATTCAGGAGACAAGATCGGCCCTTCACAAACCCAAACCCAAGGCAGCAACTATGGAAAAATAGTGAATGAAATATTAAAGACAGCAAGGTGGCACCATGTTTATTTTGCAGTGAGCTAAGATATATTGCTGCAGAGGTATCAGTGTGGATCTATTCAATAATGTGACTGCTGTGACCTGAAACCTGATTGTTTCCTTTGGCCTGTCTGCTGTGTTGGGTGCTGGCTACCTCTTTCCTGCATGAGTCCTCTATTTATTTATTTTTATTTTATTTTACATTTGTTGACCGGGATAGTCTAACTGGATACATGTCCATTTTCAGCGGAGGCCCGGGGAGAAAAGCTCCAAGGTAAAAACAATAATATAACATAATGCTTAATAAACAAAGTTTACAGGTTCTGTTTAGCTATACACATAATATAGTCACACAAGGATTTAATTTACACAAGGTTAAAGGTGTACAAAATGCCACACAGTTAAGTTATGAATGAATTAGAACACAAACATAGAAAGAGGACTAATCTGGCTTGGAACAAGGACATAGCCAGTGTGATTTAAAATATTGTTTAAGACTTTTCTTGAATTGATTTAGGATGGGTTCTAGAGAAATATCAGCAGGCAGTGAGTTCTAGGTTTGACCAACACAGTTGGCAAACAGAGAGTCACCAGCTGCATTACTGATTTTGACAGTTTGTACTAGCAATCTGTTAGAGAAGCGAAGTGGTCTGAGGTTGCTGTAGGGATTGATCATATTTTTAAGTGCAGGTGTGCTTTCTGGACGATTATTTTATGTGCCACTAAAAGTTGGTTATACTGAAGTAGGTGTGGCAATTCAAACCATCCTAGATAATTTAGATTTTTACATTGGTGTGTCTTATATGGCAATGTGATTTTAACAGGTAGAAAGTTTATTAAGTTCAGTTTTGCTTAAATTGGTGAATAAAGGGTAAGCATAAAGAAGAGTTGAAAGAAGATGAGAATGTGCAATGGCAATTTTAGCAGGTGGAGTTAGGAAAGGTTTGATCTTATAGAGTGAGCCAAGTTTTTTATTGATGGTTTTAATAGTTTGATTGACATGCATATCAAGTTTGAGATTACTGTCTAGAGTAACACCTAGAAGATTTGTATAGGTGTCTGGGGAGATTATGGCACCATTGTTAGATTTTATAGAGAAGGATGATACAGTCGACCTGCGAGTAGGGGAAAACAGTAGTAGTTTTGTTTTATTGGGATTTAAGATCAGGTGATGATCAGTTAGCCAGTTTTCAACTGTATTAAAAGTGTTCTGGGATAATATTTGTAGATCAGACTGGGAGGTAGCAGAACAAATCAAGGTGGAGTCATCTGCATACTGAATGCTCTAACTTTATTTCTTTTTCCATTTCTTTCTGTCGTAATCAATTAATTGGCTTACTTCCTTCCTTCTTTTTTATGTCACTACTTTTATTACTTACAGCTCAATGTTCCTGCAGTCGCTGTCTTGAACAATCGCTACAGTGAATATCTGATTGTTTATGTATGACAAAATACCATTTGCTGATCTGTAATTTGACTGAAATTTAGGTTATCCATTTCTGCTTCCCAGCAGCCCTTTACAGTGGAAAATTCTTAATCTTCCTGTAAACTTCACAGTTACTTTACATCTTTAACTAAAAAAGGCTGAGCACGTGACTTAAGTAAACTTAAGAAACTAATGCTCAGAATGATTCACTGACCACAACAGAGTTTATTAAACTCAGGTTGAAAGTGATGAAACTTCTTCAGGAAAAAAAAGCCATTAATCAAGCAAACTTTAAAGAAATTATCACATCCCATGATTCAAACCCACATTCATATGCCCTAAGAATGCTATAAAATGCAGCATTTTTATGATTACATTGCATTTAAAAGCATAAGAAACATAGAAACAAAATGCAGTTCAAACTAAAAAAAATGTTTTACTGACCTCATTTTAAGAACACATTTAATTCTTACCTTTCTAATGGATTGTCAAAATCATCATCCTGAGCCCTAGTTTCAGCTGGTCAACAAAAATAAATAAATAAACATTTTAAAAATGAATACAATTTTCAGAGTGCTCATATAAAGCATTTGTTTTAACCTTTTGGATTACTGCATAGGTATTTAATAGGGTCTCTATCAGCTGATCAAATTGTCAGAAACTCAAACTCTAGATGACAAGACCATATGATTGAGTTTTTGAAAACTCAAAGCTTTTGAATGGAGATTGCAGTACAGTGAGGATTGAGAAATGTATCCTTTTTCTCACTGTAGTGCGATCTTGGAGTTGGTATATATAATTTGCAGGGGGTGAGGTGGTGCAGCCCCCCCCCAAATGGGAGCACAGGCCCCCCTGAAAAGACATAAAAAGGTAGATTTATGTGTTTTTTTTTTCAAGTTTCCAAAAAGTCTATCATCTGTCATAGACCCATTTAATATATTCTGTGTGACAGTTTCTATTCTTTCTGTCTTTCCAACCTTGAAACTGTCATAGTTTGGAAAAGTGGCAACATAAATCACAGACAAGGTACCAATGGTTTTGGCTGTCATTGTACAAGTAACACTTCAAAACTTTAAAACAAACCAAATGGGCTGGACTGATCAAAGGAGCAGAGAGAATGTGGAGATTATAAAACTTTTAATACCAGAAGTTAAAAAAAAAAAACAGGAGTTTAACGCCACAATACAATAACATGATCAGGTAATTCATTAATTAACATTATACTTGAAACTCCCTTGATACAATTGCAGCCCATGAATAAAAGGCATATCAAATAAATTTAGAAAATCTAAAAAAAAGACATTCACTGTCTCATAACTACTGTTATCTAAGAAAATATAAATGCAAAAATGATTGCAATAAAAAACATAATCTCTATCAATAGCACATTATTGTTGACTGCTATTGGCCATACTAAAATAGTGGAGGTATGTGTACCTTCTTCAAAGCCAAAAAGCATAAAAATGTAAGTAAGAATGAAGAAATATGGGCATGTATCTAAAAATGATGAAAAAATACAAAAGATGTATGAAAGTATTGTTGTTAAAATTGCTGCCAGCAGCCTTACTTTACAATTTTGCTGCCTTTAGTGAGTGATGGAAACATTTTCATTAATTCCTGGAGGGGTGGTAGCATTCCATCTCAATTGCCAATACACGTTTGGTTCTACTGTATCTAAAATGGTGAATTTAAATCCAGCAAAATTTAGACATATTATAGAATGTTTAAATAACACATTGTTTGCATTCCGATTTTTAATGTCATATTTATATTCATAAATCTTTTTACCTCTCTCAGTTTTACCTATGTAAAATATTAAATATGACGAACATTTGGCAATGTATACAACCCTTTTAGATACACCAGTTCCATTTCTCAGTTTGACAACCACTTTATCATTTATGTCTAAACATATCCTACAAAATTTATTTTCTTACAGGAATTTAAGTTTATTATTATTTTTTTTCACAAAAACTGATAACTCATGTGTCTGGTCAACTAAGTTATGGTAACAACCAAACCTTTGCCCTAAACGTCAGTAACAATGTTAAGAGAAAGTTAGAGACCTTGTGCTAAAGTTAACTGCTGCTCTTGCTATATACTTTTTTCTTTTTGACATCTTTCATTTTTGTGTTACTGTTATTTCAAATTCAGCTAATACTGTTGATTGGAGTTGTGTATTTCATCACCGCCTGCTATATTCCACAATTTCAGAATATTCATTTTTTGACTGATGTATAGAAAGGGACTTAAAGTAGTGCTTTAAAAAGAAGAATGATAAGTCTGCTATTTTTCTTATATTGGCTATCAGGATTTATGTAAAATGGAAAATAAATGTAATTTAATCTTTAGACCTGCAGAAAAAGAGTATGCTTGTGCTGTGTCAATTAGAGGCACAGATGCCAAACCGGCAATGAATTTCCTTCTCCCCGTCCAACTTGGACAACTGGATGGGGAACAGGAAATTCATCCCTGGTTTGGCACCTGTGTCTCTAATGGATACAGGCAACCTGTAAATGGTTCATCTCCCAGGCCCCTGTTTATAAATGTTTATCTCCCAAGCCCCTGCTTATACTTATCAAGGGTACCAGAACTTGTCAGAGACTTGGGAAGCATGGCTAGGCTTAAAAAGGCCCTTGTGGTTGTTAGCCAAGTATATAGCTATGAACTTATATACTATGGTTTAGTGGTGCTTGATAAGGCCACACACATATAGGTTCATAGGTATATACTAGGCTAATGGCCCTAGGGCCTATATAAGCCTAGCCAAAAAGGTACCCTGGCTTTCGCCACCCAAGAAAATTATTTTCCTGTGCCCCTGTCAAGCAGAGCCACAGAGGTGATCCCTGGGGTGAAGTTTCTATTTCCCATTCAATCATCAAGATTTTTCTTGAAGAGTGCTAATGAGGAGCTTTGTTTGATATAGATAGGTAGTTTGTTCCAGAGTATGGGAAGTCTCTAAGATGGGAATCTATCCCTCTAGTATGTTCTGTTTATTGTAGTGACAAGATTTAGGTCCCTACAGCATGTAGCTCGGAGGGATTGGAATTTTTTTAAGTGGAGCATGTCCAACAGCTCTGGGTTTGACATAGTTTTGTATGTTAGGCAGAGACTGCCTCTGAGTAGGCAATATATGATGGAGTAAAGCTGGAGTTTTTTGAGACGGTCTGCGTAGGGTATCTGTTTGAGGCCAGTAATCCTCTTTGTGAGGTATTTCTGCGGCCTTTCCAGTTGTTGTAGATGTCTTGTGAGGTACATAACAAAAGGGGCATCATACTCTATAATGGGTCTGTCTAATGGATGATGAGTAGAGGGGAACAATGACCTCTTTTTTCCTGGATGAGAAACCTTTTGTGATGAAGTGTGCCATGTAGAAGGATTTCCTGACTGCTGTGGCAATGTGATTATCAAAGGGGAGACGACTGTCCACCTGTGTACCAAGGTCTCTTATCAAACTTTTGGTGTTAAGTAGACTACTACCTATGTGGTAGCTCATGGGTACAGAGTTTGTACCAAAGGGGATGACAATGCAGTTTTTGGCATTGAGCTTGAGGCCATGGCTTTGACACCAGGCATCTGTCTCCATGAGGCCTTTTTGTAGGATGTCCACATCATTAGGAGTTTCAATTATGGCTCCTAGTTTGCAGTCATCTGTGAACTTCATTAGCCAAAGACCTTCTGTGTTAGCCAGTACTTCAGAAAAGTAGATACCAAACAGGAGAGGACCCAGAACTGAACCCTGTGGTACTCCCCTTGTCACTGGTCTGAAGTCAGATTTGGAGTCTGCTACTTTCACAGTGTGGGTTCTGTCAGTGAGCCAGTTGGCAACCCATCTTGTGACATAATGATTTATACCTAGTTTAGTAAGTTTATCTATAATTCCAGAGTAGGGGATGGTGTCAAAAGCCTTGGCGAGATCTAGATAGGCTGTGTGAACCACCTTACCCGCATCTACGGCTTTGGTGACTGCTTCAAAGAAGTCTATCAGGTTTAGGAGACATGATCTGACTTTTACAAACCCGAACTGGGTGGGGTCCAGAGTTTGGAGATTACCAATGTCTTTGTGTATAAGATCCATGATAATACGTTCCATGGCCTTGCAGACCAGGCTCGTTAGGCTAATGGGGTCTGTGGTGGCTCCCCCTTTGTGGAGAGGGATAACTGTTGCTGTGCACCATTCGGTGGGCACAAAGCCTGAGGTGAGGCTATGATTGAGCATGGTGCTTAGGTGGGGTGCCAGTGCATTCTGCAGTTTGTGTAGAACACAGCCTGGGATGTTGTCAGATCCCATGGATGCTGTGTTCTTGGCTTTAGAGAGTGTGGTTTTTACCTGTGCAGCCGTGATTACAGGAACTTTGCATTCTTCCAGTATAGAGATGGGCCCTTTAGGGAGTGAGAGGGGGGTAAAGTTAGCACTGAACCTATCTGCCAGGATGTTGGCAATATCAGTTGGTTCTGTATATTTAGTGCCATTGTGCTGTAACTCAGAGTAGATCTGAGTGTTGCCATTGAGATTATTGACAAAGCTATAGAATGCTTTGTGGTTGTCTTTAGAACCAGTGGCAATTGTGTTTTCATAACTAGCTTTGGAGGATTTTATGAGGGATTTCAGCTTCTTACTGAGGCTGACCAGGGAGTTCCTCCAATCATGGAATATTACTCTTTTTTGCAACAGTTTCTTTCTTCTGTTGTAGAGTTTGTTTATGGCAGAGGAACACCATATTGGCTTCCTTTTTTTGGAGGATAGCATCTTGCTTCTGTTAGGGATAGCATGATCCATGCACTCGTGTAAGTGCTTATAAAGTGCATTTGTGCAGGATTCAGCAGTCGTACCTCTAGTGTCCATCTGGATGGGTGCCTTGAACTTTGCCACTTCTGTCTTAAGAAGCATGAAGATGGCTTTAGAGAAATTATTTATGGTGGTTTCCCTAATGGGGGGTGGGGGGTGGGATGTGGATGTCTAGGGTGATTAGCTTGTGGTCAGATCTGACCAACAAGGAATTGACCTCTGGTGTGGCACATCGGTTGCCCATGCTGGTAATGACCAGGTCTAGGATATTGCTGTCCCTGGTGGCGGTGTGGATAAGTTGATCCAAGGCATTGGAATTTATGAATTCCAAAAAACGTTGAGCAAAAGAGTTGGTACAGGAGTAGTTTTCCCCAGTTAATGGTGGGGTAGTTGAAATCACCCATTATTAGGGTGTTGGGTTGTACCCTAATATTTTCCAGTGTATCAAGAAATGAGGAGTGGGAATCCTGGGGGATGATGGGGGATCTGTAGCAAGTTACAATTTGGATTGCGGTCTTACCCAGAGTTAGTTGCTCTTGGATAATCTTGGATGCATTATGCTGAGCAACTAGCCTGGAGTTGGTGGATATACTTAATGAATATGGACACACCTCCACCTTTGGTGTTCCGGTCTAGGTTAGGTGGCCAAAAAATGTGGTATGAGTTATAGCCTGGTAATGCATGGGTGCTCACTGGAGCCTTGAACCAGGTCTCTGTCACTGCACAGATGTTGATGTTCTCCATTTTAAGGAGTGCCTCGAGTGAATGCATTTTGAGATTTAGACTTCTAGCATTGAGTAGCATTACCCCCATATTTTGCTTACACCTTATGGATGAGCATTGAATTACCACAAATGTTACCTGAAAGTAACTATTAACAAATTAAATGAGGCCAAGACTGAAGCTGAGGCAGTGTTATACAAATTGTTTGCTACAGATGTGCCTGACACAAATACTTATGAATATATTAATGGCAAATTCCCAGTTATATCTTGTTTATATGTCTACATAAAATGTACAAAAAATGAGGAATGCTCAAATTAGACCTAGTATTATAGCAATAACCCATGCCTGGGTGTGGGTAATGCTGGATTTACCCACAGTTGGTGTGGTTTGGTCACGAGGGCGAAGCCCGAGTGGCCAAACAAAGACAACCGTGAGTAAATCCAGCATTACCCACACCCAGGCGTGGGTTACTGCTATTATACAATGACATTATTTAAGAAAAAAAATACTTACTTTGCTTAAATAATGGCATTGTATAATGCCTCCTTGCTGCCCTTCCGCAGCTGTCTGGTATTCTGCGGCAGTTCTGATGTACTGTGCATGCGTATGCTTACGCAGTACATCAGAGCTGTGGGTGGAAGCAATGGAGAAAGCAAGATCTCCGTTGCTTTTTACAAAGTGTCTAGCTATGTTAAAGGAGTTTAGCATAGCGAGACAGCTTTAAAAAAACAAAGGAGAATCTCCATTGCTTTTTTTAAAGCTGTCTCGCTATGTTAAACCCATTTAACATAGCGAGACAGCTTTAAAAAAAGAAAGGAAGATCTCTGTTAGTTTTTTTAAAGCTGTCTCGCTATGTTAAACTCCTTTAACATAGCGAGACAGTGTCTAAAAAACAACAGAGATCTTGCATTCTCTGTTGCTGTAAAAAAAGACTTATACTAATGGAAAAAGTCCGGGCGACCAGACCTTTTTCCATTAGTATAAGTCTGACTTACAACGTGCACATTGACCAATCAGCGTGCATGTTTTGCAATATTAATGGGGGGGTCATTGTATAATATTCATTCAAAAATCTACTAAAATAAATGTTTTGACACTCTTGTGAAGCTTTTTGTGAGTGACTAGTCAACTTACATTCAATATACCACAGCATTTCTTAATAAACCATGCATATATTTATTTACCAGATAACTAGTTACTGCAGATATTAAGAATCCTTATGCTTCAATCGTACATGATGCAGGCATGAAAGTCTTAAGCAATCTTTTATGTATGAAGTTAGATTTTTCTCCAAATAAAACAAATATGCGTGTGACATTTATGGAAAATATTTAAAAAATGTCTTGTTTGGAGATTAATTATTTAAGCAAATGGAAGGGACTGCAATGGAAGCCAGCTGCTATGGTCCACAGTTTATGTGACTTTTTAGCATTATAGCAGTGAGAATGTTTTACAATGGGCTGTGGTTTTCTTAGCAATATGTATGTTGAAATTTATATGAATTTTAACATCCCTGCAAGTGATCAAATAAATCTGTATATGCCTGTACAGGGCACTGTCAAACACGAGGATAAACTATTAAAGTAGACCCTGATAATTTATGGATGAAGTATTGAGGGAGATATTCTGAAGTCAGGTTATATCTCAGCTAATTAAGCAGTACTTACTGAAAAGAAAAAAAAGAATTAGCTTTGTCAGGAATGACGAATAGTAGGGATGCACCTAACTGGCTACTGCCTGGCTACTACTAGTGCTGGTCTCACTACAGCTTCACATTGCTGGGATAAAATGCCGCTTTGCTTCTTCTCTCATTAGAAGCAAAACAGTAACACCAATCCCAAGATGAAAATAGGCCACACACTCTTTGGTGATCATCAGTCTTGCCCAAGACGATGAAGGGTCTCTAGGTTTGTTGAAGCCTTTTCTTGGCAGATGCCTTGAATAGCACCCAGACTAATTAGGATGATCCCACACTGACACTCACTGCATAATGAAAGACAGTCAAGAATCAATATCCTCTGTTCCTTCAAACACCAGTAGGCAAACAGAAGCACAAATTACAAGATGGTACCAATGAAGCAGTTATCAGCTTTTCTAGTTAGTAGTCTCCAGGAAATAATGTCCTTATGCTGCTTCTCTCACCAAAAGCAAAACAGAAGCAGTACTCCCAAGATGATTATTGAAAGGCAGAATGTGGGCTCTCCAATAACTGGTGGTCTTGGACTAGAAGTTGCAAATTTTAAAGCTAAGATGGACAAATGGGTTAATAGTCTAACAGCTGTAGTGTGTACTAAGCAGTTAGATATGAAAGAGGGGTAACTTAAGCCTTAGCAATCTAAGGGAAGTGCCACTGATTAAAAAAAAAAAACAAGACAGACTGGATGCGCATGGGCACGTTTTCTGGCAGTATTGAAACGGATGGACGGCCAACAAATTTAAATAGTGGAAGGGGAGTGACTTCACAAAATGATAAGATAGCCAATGAAAGAGGAGAAGAAATAAAATATGTGATCAAATTAACATAAGGGACAGGCAACTAGAGAAACAGTTGAGTTTAAAAACACAACAGTGCCAGAGTAGAAAGGTGCAGAAAAAATATTTCTGTGTGACTCACAAGAGACACAGCTCTGCTCTTTATTTAAGTTTACATACACAATAGAAACAGAATGCAATTAATATACAGTGTAATGAAAATACACCACAATATACAAAACAGAAGAAGGCAAAGAAGCAAAACAAATTATAAGAAAGCGATATCAGAACAACAAGCTAACCTTTCCCCTCACAGCAGTTTATGGGAGAGTCTGAGTGAGGTTTTTCCAGTAAAGCCTTGCATTGTTTTATTTTATATAGGTAAATAACCTTGACTGATATGTTCTAATCTCTGTGTGACTCACAAGAGACAGCTCTAGTCTCTTTCCTAGTTTAAATATGCAATAAGAAACATAATACATGTAAAACATGGTGTAATGAAAATACACAACAGTATAAAAAACAGAAGAAGGCAAATTACAAGAAAGCAATATAAGAAAAACAAGTTGGCCTTTCCCCTCACAGCAGACTATCTCAGTCTGAGTGAGCTTGTTTTTCCTAGTAAATATATGATATGATATGGTATTTAAGTTCCCTTTTCTTCT